>NC_046156.1:73706386-73851386 GCF_011064425.1 Rattus rattus | reverse complement strand
TGGCATGAACCTCCGGACGCCAGCATTCCTCATGGTCTCCAGCTACTTCCTGTGAGTTCAAACACTTCCTCCTGGAGACCAGGGAAGCTGACCTCTCAGGAATCCCTCCAACCTTACCAGGCTCTGGAAGTTCAGAAATCTTAGAAGACTCACAGGGCCTCTGCCTAAGGTCATATAAGCAGTCAGCAACTGCTGCGGAAAGGACTGGTGTGGCGCAGCCTGTGGTCTGGGGACTCAGCTTTCAGGTTAGTCATCCGCTCTTCTGTAAGTCACCCCAGTAAACTCTGGTTGAGCAAGCTGGACTTGGGTGGATTCATTTCTTTGGTCTGTCCTTAGCATCTTATCTGGAGGGAAAAGCTATTTACTCGTAGCTCCTCAGGAAAGGCCCACAACATGCTAGCATACAAGAAGGTCAAGTCAAGCTCACCCCACCTCATATTATATTAAATACAATATTAACTTCAATGGCTCCAGCTGTAAAACTCACTACTGAAGGGAGCAAAGAATAATGGGGGCCTGGCAAAGTGTCAGTGAGAAAGCACTTGCCACTGAGCCTGATAACCTGAATTTAATCCCCCCACGTCACATAATGGAAGGACTCCCAAAAGTAGGTCCTTGGATCTCCATATTTGCACCCTGTGTGCATTCATCAACACACATGCAGGCCCTACCCATGAATAATAAAATGTAAAGAAATAAATTTAAAATCTAGCATGAGGCTTGGCCCTATTGTATGGCCATGCCTGCCTATAAACCCAGTATTCAAGGGGCAGGAGCACAAGGGGCTTAGCCAGCAGTGTTAAGATCAAAGTTCAGTGCAAACTGGGTTTATGGGGAAGACACAGTGATGCACAAATCATGGGATGTGAATCTACACCAACTAGAGCTAGGGTGCACATTAATAGTCTTGGCTGGAGTAAGCAGAAGTTATATCCGTTCCCTTCACACACTCTCCAAACCAGCCACACAATACCAACAGTGCTTAGCACGCTGGAGGATAACACGTCTGGAAATGTGTCTCCATAGCGTAAGATACAACTGCCGTTTGTCCACAATCACCCCGTCCTGTCACACTTTTTTTTAACTTCCTTTTTGCTTTCCAGTTCTTGGGTCACCTATTTTCATATTTGCTGATATTTACATTTCATATTTATGACTTAGATACTTAACAGTTTGGAATGTTTAATTTATAGTAAACAGTGTATGTTAAAATATTCATAATCATTTGGTATCCTAGACACTAACTCTGTAGTTCTCCTGTTGTACACTGGTGTTTGTCATTGATCAGCATAATGACAATGCCTAAAGAATGACCATCTCTACATACGCTTTTTAAGTCTTTATGAACAAGAGCTTTTTCTTTTGAGCTATTCAGGTCGACGAACAATGTGGGAGATGGCTAGGTCAAATAAAGCATGAGTACCTGAGACCAGATCTCCAGGGCCCATGTGAAATCCAGGAGCTACACCGTGTGCGTCTGTGACTCTAGAACCAAACTGAGCTCCACATTCAGTGAGAGACCTTGTCTTGAGGAATATGAGGGTAACTGAGGAAAACACCCAGTATTTACCTGGGTGCTATTATCACATGCATACGGATGCATGCACACACACATGCGCGTGTGCCTAATGAACGCCAAAAGTCTTATAATGACGTAAGTAACACTGAACTTGTGAGATCAACCACCACTGCGTGAGCTGGTATCCAAGTTTACTCCTACCGCACAGTGTACTGTGGTTAAATCATCTCCTAAACAGCCTCCAGCATGTGCCACTGGTAAGAGTATCAGCAAGTGGAAACTCATAGGTTGGCAGAAATTACCCTGAAAATCTACTTGATCTATGCATAAGGACCCTTTCTTTAAGCATGAATTTCCTCATTTCAATCAAAATAAATCTACTTGACCTATGCATAAGGACCCTTTCTTTAAGCATGAATTTCCTCATTTCAATCAAAATAAGCCATCAGTCATTAAAATGAACTATTTGGGAAGGGTTTCATAGACACTGAAAGCCCAGACAAAAAGTCAGGGTCTCTAAGAGAATAATCTAGGCTTGTCAGCTGACTTCAATGTCTAGCAGCCCAGAGAACAACTAAATTAAGGGGTATGCACACATTTATTCAAAGGAAATCAAGCTACTCATCAGTAGGCTGGGTTGGTGGCTCAGGAGAAGAGAGCCGGCTCCTCTAGCATCGGGGCCTGAACTCAATGAACACATATGAAAAAGTAAGGCACAGCTGCATGTGCCTCTGACCCCAGGGTGGTGGGGGTGGAGACAGGTGGGGCCTGCTGGCTGTTAGTCAAAATGGCAGGTTCAATAAGCTCTCCTGGCTCAAGGGAATATGAAGGAAAGCAACTCTGCAGAGCGCTGGCTAGCCTCCTCGTCCATGTGTAAGCATGGACATTTATTGACGTGTACATTCACAAACACAAGACAGGTTAGCAAAACAGCATATTGCAATGTCACACTGTATGCAACAAAATAAGAATATTTCCTTATATTTGCATAAATATTTATAGAAGGATACAAAAGAAATAGAATAGTAGTAGCCCCCAAGGAAAGAAACTACAAAATCAAGTAAGACTTGCACATCTATCTTATAAAATGTGTTTGCTTTTTTACCAGGTTCATCTAAAAATTAATAATCTTGGGCCTGATGACTTAAATTCAATCCCTGGAACCCATATACAGGTGAAGGAGAGAACCAACTCCACAAAGTTGTCTTCTGACTTCCACACACATGCTAGGGAACATATGCACATATAAACAAAAGTGGTTTGAAGATATTAATAATCTGTGGCTCAGTACATAAGCAAGTCGTACAACACTTGACTAGCATTTGACCCAACTCTGAAAAAAAATGATGATAACCTTAAACAAAAATAAATCTTAAAAAAAAAAAAAAACAACCCAAATATACAATTTGTTCGGGAACATATGCAGTAAGCAATACACAAGCATGCATGCATACATACATACATACATACATACATACATACATACAGAGAGAGAGAAAGAGAGAGAGACAGATAGACAGACAGACAGAGAGCATTTTGTAGTAAGAATCAGCTACCAACGTTTACAGTCCTCCACAGAACTGTACACTGAACAGTTCTGAACACTGAGAACAAACAGACTAGCAAGAGTCCATCTTTGCATGCTGGTGCCACTTGTTCCTGCCATCTCCTTATGCCCTAGCAACTAACTTATTCAATGTACCGTTCTAAAGCAAACAGCCGCTACCTGATATGCTCAGGGAAAATGTTTACTCATAGTTCATGCCATGCACACTCTGGGCCACCATTAATGATACTTCCTGTTAACCCATTTTCAAGTTAATTTTTCAACAGAAAAACCTACATGGAAAATATTGATCCTTTTTCTGGAGACTTTTATTTCATCCAATATGCAGATAAAATGCCTGTTGCATGTTCTGACATACCAACACCAATATCATAACTAAGTAAGCTATATCTTAAGTCAGAGACCTGACTTGTCTTACCACAAATTAATTCACATCACTTGTGTGTATATACTACATTTTTGTTGTTATTGACACACAGGAATGCCAGAATTTCATAGGTGAGGTTCACTGACTGTGTCTGATATATTATTCAGACAAGGTTTTTGGTTCTGGTTTTGGGGTAGAGATTATCAATCTATCCTTTTGAATACCTACTCTATTATTTTGTAGCCAGGAAAACAAATACTAATAATTAATGGGAGGAAAAAAGAGAAACATTTCTTTGTCTATAACAAAAGTGCTTTTTGTTTGTTTTTTTTTTCTTTCTTTCTTTTTTCTTTCCGGAGCTGGGGACCGAACCCAAGGCCTTGCACTTGCTAGGCAAGTGCTCTACCGCTGAGCTAAATCCCCAACCCTGCTTGTTTTGTTTTAAAGTTTCTTATGTAGACCAGGTTGACCTGAAACTTGCTATGTAATGGACCTTGCCATCACCTCACCTAAGTGCAGGTGAACACTAACACAGATTTCTGTTTTTTAATCATTTAAAATCGTTGTGTATGCTTGTGTGTGCATGTGTGTGTGCATGTGTGCTTGCATGTGCAAATGTGAGGGCCAGAGATGAGAGTTGGCATCTAAGGTGTGAAAGACTAAAGTGTCTGGATTAGTGATTTGTCATTTTTTCTTCACACATCCTAAATCAACACTGTTCCATCTCTTGAGGAATGTGCTGGTTAACATCTAACCTGTCTCCAACTTGTGAAAAAGTACAGTTGCCAAAACAACAGGCAAGTAAGTTTAGGGGAAATCAGACAGTGCTCCCAGCAGGTGTGCAGGCTCTCCCTGGGCTCTGGGAGGATGAGTTTCTACACACCCACAGACAGGATGATACCTAGTAACCAGGTTTCACTTTCTATTAAGTATCAGTAGGTTTAAAAAGTGGCAATGACCATTAATTTAAAGATCTATGGAATACAGACAAGCTCTTATTTATGACTTTAAAAAAAATCCAGGGCTGGAGAGATAGATCAGTGCTTAAAAGCACTCACTGTTCTTGCAGAGGACCTGGGTTTGGTTCAACCAACCCACATGATGACTCATAATATTCTGTAACTCCAATTTCTGAGGACTGCACACCCTCTTCTGGCCTTTGTAGGCTCCAGGCATCCACACAGTATATATACATACATACATACATACATACATACATACATACATACATACATACATGCAAAACACTCACACCTGTAAGTAAAAAACAGAATAAAATAGTACTTTTTAAAAAGTTTTAATTCTAGGTAGAGTGATGAAAAATCATTTTTCAAAACAATATATATCCCACTCTACACTATATGCTAGGTACAAATTCAGAGCTTTATCTGCAAATTAAAATCATGGTATAGTGTGAAAGCATACATCTATAATCCCAGCTAGCAAGGGAGGTGGAAATAGGAGGACTGGGACTGGGAGTTTAAAGCAGAGGGCCAATAAGAAGATAAAGGTGCATGCCACCAAACCTGACAAAAGGTCCATCCGTAATATTTATTCCTTCACAGGTCTCTGATGGGGTTGAAGACTACATAGTCAGCTTTACTATAAGCTTAAATGATTTAGGATTTAAGAAGATGTTGTAGGTCTAAAGAGATGTTTCTAGGATGGTAATAGAACTCTGAACTCACCAAGATAGGTCAGATAATAAAATACTCTCTCCGGAGTTGCCCTGTTGTGGTTTGCCCTGGAGTTATCTGTATTTTGATGCTAACTCCACTGCCCCTGGACAGCTGCCTAGTCACTACTCAGGAATCAGGTGACTTCACCAGAACCTTCTCCCCATTGGATTTGTAAAATACAGGTAGGGGCAGGTACAGGACAGAAGGAGGCCTGTCATTGGAGGAGAAGGAAGGATGGGCGGGAGAGAAGTTTGAAGGAAGAGGAGGAGACTGGAACGAAAAGAGAAAGAGACAGGAGAGGGAGAGGGAGAGAGAGAAGCCGTGGCAGGACAATGGAGACTGATGTTAAGATTCCGCTCTGGGGTTGGGGATTTAGCTCAGTGGTAGAGCGCTTGCCTAGGAAGCGCAAGGCCCTGGGTTCGGTCCCCAGCTCCGAAAAAAAAGAACCAAAAAAAAAAAAAAAAAAAAGATTCTGCGTATTTACAGGCTGCTATTAATGTTCCTAAAGGATGGATGGTACTGGGCTTTGTATGTTTAGGTGGGCAATTATATCTTATCAATTGAATCTAAGATTATTGTGTTGTGTGTTCTTTAATGTGTAGATTTAAGTGTAATGGGAGTGTGGGGCGACTGGTCTGGGCCGCCGCGGTGTTTCTGCCAAGATATCTAGGAGATGTCTTGGGGCACTGCGGTGCCGGACCTAGCGGGATAAAAGACAACCATACTTTTTTATTTTTCATATTTTTACAATAACAGTGGCAAACCAATGTGATGGGCAAGAATCCACTAGTAATCCTAAGAGTAGAGATAAAGTTTTTATTTTCTAAGTAAGAGGAGGCCAGCGCCATGTTAAGTCATGTGATATCTCAAGCTCGGGAATTTAGGCTATAGGTCCCAGGCTGTGTGATAAGTAATGGCAGCTCAGAGAGGTAGAGATTAAAAGCTGCTTTTTAAAGAAAGTTGTTTAGAAAGCCTTTCAGGATACTCATATTCTTTTTAACGTGGACTCCACGGGAATTTTGGGTTGAAATCCTAGTTAGACAAGCTACTTTTTAATTACAGGTATTATTAAAAGGTGATTAAGTTTGTTTTTAGAAAGGAGAGAGTAAAGAGATTACCTGAATTAGGTGGGGATTTTCATCCACGGTTCAGAACTTAGAGAGGGAAAAATTACTCACTAACTCCAAGTAGAGAGTTGTGATGAATGTCTGTAACACCAGGCAGACTGAATGCAGACATATATTATAGAAGTTATTAAGGTTAAAGAAAAATCTGTGGCTCCGGGTAGAGAGCTTAACAGATGGCTATATTTTGGACTAAAGTCCTAGTTTGATATGTTGCTTATTGATATTGGAATTGATAGAAGGTATTTGGTTTGTTTTATGAATTACCCCGCTAAAGGTCATATGGCTTGTTGACGCCGGCTAGCAAGGGTTTGTGGTTATTTTTTATATCTACCACAACAGGAAGCTCAGATTCTCTTAACATGGGCTCCACAGGAATTTTGGGTTAATTTCCTGATATCACAGAGTACAAAAGCCTATCAGGCTCATTATTTAGCTTACTTCCTTTTTAAAAAATTGTTTAATCTTCATAATGGATGTGACTTTGAATTTTATGGTTATATTATTACTCTGGGAGAGAGTGCAAGATACAAGCTTTTCTGGTTACAGACTAAGGAACACAGTATTTTGGGAGAAAGATTTTGTCTTTGTGTTTTTAAAAAGTGTGATTAGGCTCTGGAAACCTCACAGAGTCATACTGATCAGATTTGATAGAGGTAGACAGCCTGAAAAAATTAATGCAGGAGAACCAAACAAAAAGAGATTTCAATTCTAAACTTTTGTCTTGAGAGTTGTATTTTACAGAGTGTGTCTACTTGGATTCCTGGTCTCAAGGACTTTCAGCTGGGTCCAGTCAGGACACATCGGCTACAGCATTTGCTTTATTCTTCCTACCCCCTACCCCCAAGGATATCTCAACGCCCATGTACAGCTTGAAAAAGTTATAGAGAAGTCGTCGCCCAATTCCCTGGACTCTGGGGGGCTGAAAGTGGTTATTCTAAAGTTGTTTTTAATGAGGAATTTAGAATTGGTTGTAATTTAACAGGGAGGAATTAGCTAGATTGAGTTGTACCGTCATAATCTCATTTGGTAACTAAGCTAAAATCATATCTTTGCTTTGATATAGAATTTATTTGTTAAAAGAGTTTAAAAGTACAAAGTTGACAGCCAGTCCTTCTATTGATGTCATTATAAACTTCTGAGTTGATTACACATGTGAGTTAAGGACCAAATAGCAAATTCATGGTTCTGAGTTTGTGAGAGTACTTTCAAGATATTATTAAGATATAAAGACAACAGTCCTGATTGTCTTATATAGATAGATGGTTTTCAAAAATGTCAGAAATCGATAAAATTTGAGATTTAAAGTTATTTATCTTTTGTTGAGATATATCCACTCCTAACAGTTCCCCTTTGGTGGATTTAACGAAGAATTTGAACATCTCTACCTCCAGGTGAGGTAATACTTTGTGGCTAAACAGCCACTGGACAAAACTGCCAGTTTCATCTGCAGACTAATACTGTCCAGAAAAGGACAAATTATGCAGAATAGTTGACTGATAAACTCTGCCAAGACAGGGTGATCAGCCCTTCAAAATCTGCATTTCAAGAGTCTGTCAGTTGATTTTGGGCCAGAAGGCTGAAGACTTGCGCTCACAAGTTGCTAACTGGGGACTGTGCTAGTGGAGATTTGTCTCTACAACCTCTCAGTTCTGGAAGCCGTGTTAGGTTTCCTATGTGTATAGATATTTGGTTATTCAAAGATTTCTGACGGGGTTGAAGACTGATTACAGTCTCATAGCCTATCAGGCTGTTTAACTCTGAAAATACATATTTTATTGGATAGTTATCAGATAGTATACAAGCTAGCCAAGATATAATATAGATTTTAGGCCTTTCTTAAGCTGGAATGGATAACTAAATGTTCTGTTTAACTGATATAGTGATAGACTGGGTGTTGAGTATATCATATGTTTTATAAACTGTAGAATGGTAATAATTGTACTCAATTTATATATAAATGAAAAGGCTTTTTAACTGGACAAAAAGGGGGAAATGTTGTGGTTTGCCCTGGAGTTATCTGTATTTTGATGCTAACTCTACTGCCCCAAGGAGAGCTGCCTAGTCACTACTCAGGAATCAGGTGACTTCACCAGAACCTTCTCCCCATTGAATTTGTAAAATACAAGTGAGGGGCAGGTACAGGATAGAAAGAGGCCTGTCATTGGAGAAGGAAGGATGGGTGGGAGAGAAGTTTGAAGGCAGAGGAGGAGACTGGAACGAAAAGAGAAAGAGACAGGAGAGGGAGAGGGAGAGAGAGAAGCCGTGGCAGGACAATGGAGGCTGATGTTAAGATTCCACTCTGTGTATTTACAGGTTGTTATTAATGTTCCTAAGGGATGGAAGGCACCAGGATTTGTATGATTAAGTGGGCAGTTATATCTTATCAATTGGGTCAAAGATTATTGTGTTGTGTGTTCTTTTATGTGATGGTTTGAGTGTAGGAAAATGTGCGGCGGCAAGAAACACTGGGCCACCGTGGAGTTGGGATATGTTTCTGCCAAGATATCTAGCAGATATCTTGGGGCACTGTGGTGCGGACCTAACAGGATAAAAGACACTAAAACTTTATTATAAAAGAATCTTTTTAGACAAGAAAGGAAAATTGTTGAAGCTTGGCCTTTTGCTTTGTATTGTAATGCTAAATACTGGCCCCCAAGACCTGGTTGCCCCCAGGAAGGAGAGAATCTGCACATAAACAAGTGATACCATGTAACCTTGTCCCCCAAGTTATCCCTCATTGGTAAATAAAGATGCCTACAGCCTATAATAAGTGGACAGAAAAGAGATAGGCAGAGTTTGGTGTACCCAGGGCTTGGGATCTGGAGAGGGACCATGAGGAGAAGAGAGAAAGAGGAGAGAGGAAGATGCCATGGGGTAAGGGATCATAAGAACTGACCATGTGGCCAGTTGGAGTAAGAGCTGCCCATGTGTAATGTGTCAAGTTATAACTCAGGGTTATTTATAGGGAGGTTAAAAACTAATAGCTTAGAGGGGTAGATATCTGCCCAGCTCTAGTGCTGATTAAGGTTTATTATAAATATAGAAGTTGTGTGCATTTTATCTAGGAACTGAATGATCAAAGGTAGGGTAGAAAGCCCCAACTGAGATTAAATATCTAGGGGGCTGGAGAAATGGCTCAACAGTTAAGAGCACTGACTGCTCTTCCAGAGGACCTAAATTCAATTCCCAGCAACCACATGGTGGCTCATAACCATCTATAATGGGAGCCAATGTCCTCTTCTGGTGCATCTGAAGACAGTTATCTGTACTCACATTCATAAAATAAATAAATTTTTTTTAAAAGAGAGATTAAATATTTGAGGCATCATGCATGTATGTAGACACGCCTGCCATGAAACACATGTGGAGTTCAATGAACAACCTGCCTGAGTCAGTTCTCTCCTTGTACCATGTAGGACTCAGAGATTGGGCTCAGGTCCCGGGCCTGATGACAAGCACTGTTACCCACCAAACCATCTCCCTGGCTCTTAACACTAAAATCTTATGTAACAGAAGAACACTCTACTACAGAACATGAATATACAACATTACAACATTCTCACTGACTGCATTTTGATTACATTGGTATCTTGCCTTCTTTTGGTACACACAGAAAGCACTGTTTCAAACCTCTGTAGTACGGTATGTGAGAAGGCACACTGTCCTTCTCAGAAGTCCATACAATGGCAGCTGGGCAGATCCTACTGAACAAAGTGGGATGCCAGCCCATCTCCTTCCATCCTCATCCCACCCTCCCATTCAAACAGGGTTACAAAAGTGCCTTGTGTGGCCATGGTGAGTCATGCATGTTCCATTTACAGACGGGGTGGGGTGGAGGGAAATCACTATTACATGCCCAGTGAGCTGGAAAAGTCCATCCTGTTTTTCCTCTTTTATATAATAATCAGTTTTACAAACCTGAGATAAAGAATGCTCGGGAGAGAGGAGCTCACCAACTTACTGTCATAGCCAAGAACATGACCTCATAACCCAAGCCCAAAGGTCCACATTATCCCTGTAAATCATCTGTCCCTTTTTGTACACACAAGGAAAACAGTAGCTAGAGAAGTAACACAATTTCCATTCCTACCTCCTAGTCACCCACCAGTGGCTCGGGCTCACAGCCAAAGCAGTTGGAGAAAGCAAGGAGGCAAGAAAGATCCTTTTTCTTTTTTTAAACAACTTCCTTTGCCAAGAAACAAAGTGGCTTCCTTAAGTTGATCTTTAGATGCAAACCACAGAAACACAACCTAAACTAACAACAATTTAAAAAACAACAACAAACTCCAATGTCCTCCTTGGAGCTGTAAGTTTTGCATGTGCCCAGGTCCAAATTTCAATTCCACAAACTTCACCCAACAGTAGTGTGTGACATGGCAACCTCACATTTCAGAACTTATTTATAGCAGCTGTGCACAGTACAGCTCAAGGCAGGAAGATACGGTGTGGAGCCTGCCTGGTTTACACATCAAATTCCAGCCCAGCCCAGGTTACTCAGTGGCACTGTGACTCAAAGAAAAACAATAACAAAAACATAATTATACAGTTTTTCTTTATAAACATCTAACCTAGCCCAGCGTAGTAGGTATCCCTTTAATCCCTGCCTGCACTCAGGCCTTGGGCAGGAAGACACTGGGTACAAGGCTGGGCTGCATAGATCCTGTCTCAAAAGAATATTCTGTTACCCTTCTCTAAAGACATCTTCAGCAAAGCTGGGAACCCACATTCGGCAGTAGAACTATGCTCCAATTCTAGAGAAAGGCCATTCCCAGGCTCACAGACAGGTGCCTTAGCAAGACTGGCCAGAAGATTTATATTAAATTTACGTTTCATTTACATATTGAAATCCACCACAAACACATCATTTTAGAAACAGGAACCTTTCAGTTATCTTTCGGTTATCTCTTCGGTTAGAGGTAGAAAGTTAATTTCTTAGGTAGGTCTAGTGTACCCCCAGGCTGGCCTCTAGCTTACCTAGTAGGCAAGAATTACCTTAACCTTCAGGTCCCCCTGCCTCTACCTCCCAAAAGCTGGGATTATATAGCATTGACATGCATGGCCACACCCAGTTACATGGTGCTGGATTGGAACCCAGAGTTTCCTGCATGCTAGGTAAGTACTACCAACCAGGTTACAACTCCAGCTCAACTAATATTTCATTCTTGATTATAAAACTTTGAAGTAGGAGAAGGTGACCGGGAAGAAAGAATGGAGATGAGGGGGCAATAGGGTACTGATGTAAGAACATATACATACATGTATGGAAATGTCATAAAGCCATGGTTTTAAGTAAAGCACATTACACACATGTATGAAAGTACCTGAATGAAACCCACTGTTCCATATAATTAACATATACCAGAGAAAAATTTTAAACGTGATTAAAAGCCACTGAAATATGTAACATGTCAGACCCCTGTACTATGGAAGAGTATGGTGTTATCTCAATGATATACTGCAACTTCAGGATACATTGTCTCTGACATATCAAATTCAGGGCTGCAGAATGGAACTAAACTCTACAAAGGAATGGGTTTCGTCTGTTCCCAGGTTTCGTCTGTTCCCAGGTAAGTAAGTGTTCGGGATGGGGAAAAAATCTTGCAAATAACTCAGAAAAAAACTACTGCGTTTCTATAAGTATTTCTGAATGTGCAGTCACCTGTGTACAGGCCTGAAATGCTGCCTGCTATTTGTCCTTAATGCTTCTCCGAAATCACAGGGTCTGTGTTCCACTACTGACTACATCAAGGCTAAAAATCAACAATATGGAAACAAAATGAAGAGAGAGAGAGGTGGGGGAGAATATTTACTTCAATTTTCTCAGGTCTGCATGGGAAGAAATTGAACTTAGAAAATATTTTAATTTTTAGTAAAACTTCATTACCTAAGATGACTTGTTCCTACTTAAAATCATTTTGAATTGCATTTTATTCTCTCTGGAAGTTTTTTTTTTTTTTTAAATGCACTTCATTAACTCTTCACCTAAATAAATTACTTTACATAGGACTGTATCATTTTGCCTAAGATTTAACACTGGATAAGCAGAAAAGTCTACAGTCGTACTGTTTGACTTCATGTCAACATGTTACATGAGGTAAGATGTGTCCCCATTTTGTCTTTCAAGATAAATTTTTGTTTATTTTGTTGTGACAAGGTCTCGCTTAGCCCAGGCTGCCCTCTGACTCCCTATACAAAGCTGAGGCTAGCCTTCAATTCCTGATCCTGCTGCCTCAGTCTCCCAAAAGCTAGGACATAGGCATGCACCACGGCGCATGGATCTTCTAGAGGCATTAGATAGCACAATTTCCCTATTCACCTCTGCTAATATCACTAGCATAAGCTATCAGTATTGGATGATATGTCAGAACAGGAGCTATGTCAAGAGAAAGCCAGTTTGGCAGGAAAGGACATCTCCACAGTCTTGTCTTTGGGGAATTAAAAGTGTGAATGCATGGAGCTAGGAAAATGCTGCAGTGGGTAAAAGCGCTTGCCGTGGAAATGCAAGAACAAGACTTCGAATCCCTACAACCCATATAAAAGCCAGCCACATAGCACAAAAGTCTGTAATCCCAGCAGCAGAACCAAGAGAATTCCTGGAAGCGGGTCAACTAGTGGAAAATGCAGCAGAAAAACAAAACAAACAAACAAACAAGACCCTGTCTAAAGCCAAGTGAAAAGCCAGGACCTGTACCCAAGGCTGTCTGTGGCACATGCATGTCCATACAAATGCACACACATCACGTACCTACAGCTCTTTCCGTCTGTCTCTCTCACCTTGCCCTCCTAGAATATTCTCCACCCTACCTTAGAACAATCCCATGAGAATTAGCCACACGCTGGGAGCTGGCATTATGAAAGAAGGCAGTCTCATCCAAATCACACCTACCATAAGAACGGCGAGTGAGCTCTTAATTCTGAGCTGAGTATAAAGCAGTGTCTATTCTCCGACTTTGGCTTATGTTTTATATTTGTCATCATTTCTACAGTGTGTCTACTTACTCAGTATGTGACCTGATGTGCTTCCCAGTCTCAACTCTAGGGCACATAGCATGGGTGTCCTAGCAGGCTTTGTACAGGTGGAAGGCCAAGCTGTAAACTGGCAGTAGCTGCTCTCTGGCAGTAAGTGGATTTAATTCTATTTATCCCAGCCCTGTACAAGATTATTTGAATTGTTCTAACAGAACAAATGGGGATTACCAATAACTAGGCCATTTGGCCTTAGGTATTCAGAACTGGAGGAAAGAAGGGAGCTCCCTCTTAGTGGCATTTACACAGCTAATTACCACAAAGCTCCCTCTTGGTGGCATTTACTCAGCTAACTACCAGGCAGCTGCAATGCTCTCATCTATCCTCTATATCCCACATGATGTTCACTTCATCTAACCAATCCAGAATAAAAGAAAGCAAACAGCAGCCCATCTTTTTCACCACCTTTTAAGTGGAACCTGGTCTAGTAATTTACTAGATATATTAAGAACAAAAGAACAAAAAAAACAAACAAACAAACAAAAAAACCCAAGAAGCTAGGTGGTGGTGGCAAATGCCTTTAATCCCAGCACTTAGACAGCAGAGGCAGGTGGATCTCATTTGAGGCCAGCCTGGACTACAGAGCAAGTTTCAGGACAACCAGGGATACACAGAGAAACCTTGTCTCGAAAAACAAAAATAAGAGCCAAGCATAATAGTGCATGCCTGCGGGGTTGGGGATTTAGCTCAGTGGTAGAGCGCTTGCCTAGCAAACGCAAGGCCCTGGGTTCGGTCCCCAGCTCCAAGAAAAAAAAAAAAAATGAGTGCATGCCTGCAATTGAAACACACATCACGTACACACTTCAAGTGTGTGGCACGGGAATCAGCAGTTCCAGACCAGTCTAGGCTGCCTGCCTCAAAAATCCCAAAGAATAAAAACCTGAAAACTCCTAGCATGTGCAAAGCTCTAGGTTCAGTCTGAAGCCCACCGAAACATTTAAAAATTAATAATAATCCAAGAGCCACGAATAGCATGGCACACAATGGTAGTGTCAGCATTTGGGCGGTGGAGACAGAAGGAGTCTTGGCTACATGAGACTTTGTCCCCAAACAAACAAAAACAATCTTAAAATAATGTTTTTAGGGGTCTAGAGAGATGGCTCAGCAGTTAACAGCACTGACTGCTCTTCCAGAGGTCCAGAGTTCAATTTTCCAACCACATGATGGCTCACAACCATCTGTAATGGGATCAGATGCCTTCTTCTGGTGTTTCGGAATGTCTGAAGACAGCCACATTGTACTCATATATACATAAAATAAATCTTAAAAAGAAAATAATGTTTTAACTTGCATACATGAGACCTTGGGTTTGGTCCTCAATAAAAGGGAGAAAGAAGATAATATAGATAATAAAGATAATATTTCAAATATAAGGGAGACACAGCACACACTGACTGGATATACCCTGACCATTAAAACATGTTATGTAGGGGCTAGAGAGATGGCTGAGTCGTTAAGAGCACTTACTATCTTACAGAGGACCCAAGTTTGGTTCCTAGCATGCACATGAGGGTTCATGGTCACTGCAGCTCCAGGGGATCTCGGATGCATGAGATGCACATACATACACTCAGGCACACATACATTTAAAAAAAGTTTTAAGTACTATGTAAGCATGTTGACCTAAATCCAGACATTCTGTTTCTGAACTGTATTCATTTTTAGCCTGAGGGTTATTCAATTTGATACCTATCAATTAATTAAAAGTGAAAACCACTTGGAAGATCAGCAAACAGAATTTCCTCAAATGTCACACCATGATTTTAATCAGGATCTACGTTGCGAAAACATTACAGTTATACAATTGTTACTGCTCCTGACTGCTTTTGGTAAGACTGTAAATTCAGCCTCTTTTGATTCCTTTCTGTCTCTACCAAGGCATACTAAAAAACCAAGAGGGGATGGCTCCCAGATCATAAAAGAAATGTATGAGGTGTACTCTTGACTGTGACAATGCTCTATAGGTGGTGGCTGACAGATAAGATCTGGAAACAGTGTGGGACTAGAGCCACTCGCTCTAGACAACAAACTGACACACAACAGGCAAACTACAGGATGATGAGGAGAGGAAAGCCCAGATGGGAAGAGAGGTCACACGCATGGCCCAGCATGCTGGTGAATCTGTAACCCCAGCATCTGATCACATGAGGACTGAGAGAAAGCTTGACTTCTAGGTCAGCCTGGGTTACATAAGACACTGTCTCAAAAGGGGAAGAGAGGCAATCTCAAAATTCTTCAGAAACATCTACCTCAAAAGGCTTATGGAAGGAAAAAAACTGAGGAGAATAAATGATAAGAAATAGCACTTGAGGGCTGTCGAGGTGGCTCGGCAGGCAAGAGTACTTGTTGCCTGATCACCTGAGTTAGAGTCCCAGGCCCCACGTGGTAGGCGAGAACAGAGGTCTGAAAGTTGTCCCCGACCGCCACCTGCGTGCTGTGGAACTTGTTTGAGTATGTGCACCCACATGCACACAAATAATATATGATGCAACAAAAAAAATGTAAAGACTACATTTTTTTTCTCCCTTATACACCAATAAGAAGACAGAATGTGGTACTAATATTGTGCTCACAAAGTGGGAATCAACTTTCCTAATATGGACGAATCCTAAATATAGCCACATTTTTTAGTTGTTGATGTTGTTGCTCAAAATACACCAAATTTAACCTTATCCGTGGAAAGAGTGGTGGTAGACAAGTAGACGGGGAACTCAAGAAACAGCGACAAGGACCAAGACGCCATCTCCACAGGCATTCAAATGGCTGTAAAGTCCTTCGTAAGGGCTGCCGAAGTGAAGACACCTGTATTAGACAAGCCTTTCCCTCTCCAAACCTGGAATCTTGATCTAGTCTGGGAATCCAAGAAGAATTTACATGTCCTGACTCCAAAGTAATTCTACAATTCAGAGACGTTGCACAGCATCACTAGCAGACAAATAAAAAGCCCAGGACCAGTCTGCCTGACGGAAATGACCACTGTGATACAAGGAACCCTCACAACTTACCTTCCAAACATCACACAAACAAATGCTATTCTGCTTAATGCTCATTCTCTCGGAGTTGGGGTCAGGTATGGTAGCGCGGGCTTACTGTAATCTTACAACTGAGAGGCAGTAACAGCCTGGGCTACATAAGACCATTTGGAAATGCAAGTTAAAAGAAAATCTTGTATAACTATAGTAAGGGTCTGTATATGTTTTGAATGAATTTTTTTATGCAATGGGGAACATGAAAATTAATCAAGGGGTTGGGGATTTAGCTCAGTGGTAGAGCGCTTGCCTAGGAAGCGCAAGACCCTGGGTTCGGTCCCCAGCTCCAAAAAAAAAGAACCAAAAAAAAAGAAAAGAAAATTAATCAAAATTCATTTCAAATGTGATGCTTCATGTTTGTGTTCCCAGAACCTGGGAAGCAAAGGCAGGAAGACTGCCGAGAGTTTGAGGCCAGCCTGATCAAGTCTTCAAAACAAAAAAGAAAAATTCAAAGTTTTACTTTTAAAAGGTTTGTTGTACTGACTACTGACTGTATACATCTTTAACAAGAAACTGCCTTTGCAGACATTCTGGACATAAAGTATCCCCAGAAGGCCACAATCGATGTGAGGTGTTCAGGTTTGTTGGGTTTTTTTTTTTGGTTGTTGTTTTGGTTTGGTTTTGTTTTGGGTTTTTTTTTTTTTTTTAATGCTGAAAACTTAAACGGCAAATAAAAGGTTTTCTCAACTAGTAGGGCTGAGGGGACAGTACAGGACCCAGGAAAGCATCTTTGGAAACTTATCACTCAAAGGCAGAATAGTACAGGAGTTTAAATACTGGCCAGCGAGTCCATTGCTTAGACGAAAATGCAAGACAGCCACTTAGAGCTGTGGATTTTGAGCAAGCTTCTTAACACATGCTAATTCAAAGGTATGTGTTCCGAAGATGAACTATTAAATATAAACTCTGCTTTGTTAAATTAGAACCTGAGACGTGTCATAAAAGCATTTCCCTCCCTTTCCACTCATCATGCGGCATCAGCCTTTCTAACTGATAAGGAAATTACACACTTTTATTCATCCGCTGGCGAGCTTGTCACACACTGCAAGAAAGAAGCTGGTTTTTTCCCCCATGGCTTCACCCTTTCCAACTTCAAAATACTGTCACATACTCAGCAGGTTGGAGTTGCCTGCAAAATGACAGCTTAGAGGCTCTGGAGCAGGGGAGACGCAGGTGACTCTCCCTCCAAAGTCCCTGGAAGGTACACACCGGTCCCAGCGGTGCTCAGACACGAGAGCATATGGGGAAATTTTGTGGAGCACCTGAGGGAGAAGGGCAGAGGATGGCGCGGGGCTCCCACCTGGGGAGACCTGGAGAGCAAGGAAGGAGGACGGCGCTAGGTTCCCACACAGAGGGAGCAATAGAGAAGAGACAGGGCGGTTCGCAGGTCTGAGACCCTGAAAGAAGTGCAAAGAGGAGTCCCACCTGGAAGGACCCGATGAGGGAGGGAAGAGGATGGATCTCACCCGGAAAGGGGACAGAGAAGCGTGGGGTCCCATCCGGACAGAGGAGACTGAGAAACAAGGGTCTTTCCCAGGAGTAGCTAGGAAGAAGGTACCGGGAGGCGCGGGGTCCCGCCTAGGAGGAGGGGACAGGGCGGCGCGGGGGTCCGGTCTCCACGCAGCCCGCCTGCGGCCTCCCTCCGGCTCGCACGCGCTCACCTGAAGGCCGGCTCCTCCTTGGGCGGCCGGGCCTGGGCGGACGCTGCGCCGCCGCCCCTTTTGTTGAAGAGCTTCTGGAGCAGGGTCGGGGCCATGGCGTGCACGCGGCGGCCCGGGCAGCCACGCTCCGGGACCCGACTGGCTCAGCGCGCAGCCCACGGCGGCCGCGGCAGGGGCCATGGCGACAGGGGCGCAGCCGCCCAGAGGGGCGCGAGCGCGGGACCGCTGCAGCGGACGGAAGGTGCGGCGCCGCGGCCGCTGGCCGGTCATATGACGGAGCCGGCCCGCCCGGCTGACAGCTCGCTCCCGCGGGAGGAGGAGCGCGGAGAGGGCAGCACGAGGGAGAGGGAGGAGCACGGGAAGAAGAGGAGGGAGAGCACGAGGGAAGGGAGGAGCACGGGGACAGCAGGGCGGGGGTGCACGAGGGGAGGGGGAGGAGCGCCAGGGGATGGGGGAGGAGCGCCAGAGGGCAGCACGAGGGAGTGGGAGGAGCCAGAGGAACAGGGAGGAGCGCAGGAGATGGAGAGAGAAACGTGTTGGGAGGAGTGATGGGGAGGAATACAAGGGAGTGGGAGAGAGGAGTGTGTAGGGAGGGGCGATGTAGGAGGAGCGCCAAAGAAGGGGAGGGTGGAGTGGGGAGAGGCTTGTCGGGAGGAGGGAGTTATGACCGCAGGGCGGTGAGGTGGGGAGGAGCGCGGGAGAGAGGGAGGAGCATGGCAGCCTCACATCTCCATTGGCCAGCTTTACCCGCCCTGCGCCGACATCACTAGGGGCACGCCCGAAGTTATCACTCGCCGGGCGCTTACTGGGGCTGAAGAGTTGGGCGGAGTGCACGAGTCTTCGCACACTTGACCCACTGAGGGGTTTTTGTTCTTTGGGGAAAAAAGCCCTTGAACTTGGTCCTCATTTTGTCGGGTCCAGGACTCCCTAGAGGAAAGTGTGTGCTGGAGGAGCAACCTGGTGCCTGAGGTTGCTGCTGGATATTCTGGCCCCTGCTGCATTTGAGGTCCCAGCAAGCTGCTGCCAGGACCAGAGTAAATCTGCAGGCTCAATTTTAAATATAAAGTTTATTCAGGTCACCGTTTTGTTTGGCATCTTGGGTCCCACTAGTACGTAGGTCACAGAAAAAGCTGCACGTGTGCTAAGCCCGTGTGTGTGTGTGTGTGTGTGTGTGTGTGTTTGTTAAGCCCAAATATACACTCAAATGGTTGCTTTCCTGGTTCCTGTTCGCATAGACAGAGCACATAAGACAAAAATCGCAGCAGATACTTTGATTTACAGAAGGGTGTGTGCTTAGACTCATTTGCCAATGTTTTCACGCCTCAGACCCCCTGAGAATTTAATGTGCTGTGGTGCAAGACGCTAAAGAACCTGCGGTTAGGAAGAGTCTGACCACATTCAAAACAGTTTATCAATCTGTTTTGCAGCCTAGACCTCTAACGTGCCTCATCTGGTAGGTAGTTGAGCTGGAGTTACTTTTGAGTTCAACTCTGTCTCCCCCAAATTTGAGAACGGTGAACAAATGACCTACCAAGATTTCTTAGACTTGATCAAAGAAAAGTTAAAGATGGAGAAACATGGCTCGGTGGTTACAAACATAAGCTGCTCTTGTACAGGACTAGAGAGCTCTTCCCAGAAAGTGGGTCAGAAAACTCACAACCAAGTGGAACTCCAGCTCAGAGAATCCTCCTCCCTCTTTGGGGCCCCTAGGACACTGTGCGTGCACAAAGTTACACAGCAAACACACGCAGTTAAAAAATAAAACAAACAGAAAAAGAGGGTATTTACACATTTAAAAGCAAACATATTTCACAAATAAGTGATCACAAGAGGAGGTGGGGCATCGCTCTGAGCTGCCCAAGGCCCCCAATCCAGCGATTGCTTCCTCGTTTCTTTTCTTTTTTTTCTTTTTTGTTTTTTCCTTTCTATTTTTCGGAGCTGGGGACTGAACCCAGGGCCTTGCGCTTGCTAGGCAAGCGCTCTACCACTGAGCTAAATCCCCAACCCCTGCTTCCTCGTTTCTTAGCTTCAGTCTCTAGTACGGCCACATGGCTCTGTATGTCAAGAACAGGAATACTGTGAATGCTTGGAGATGACAGAATAACAAGAAAATGGAAAGCGAGAATTGTGAGGGCTGTTTTCCACAAGCCGGTCTAGCAGTTCATGTGACTTGTTTCCATATATACATGCTCTGTCGTCTGTTTTAGATTCTGTTATATTATCATGGACACCGTTCGTGACCTGCTGAAACCTGGTACTCCTCCTTCTTGAAGAGACTAGAGGGAAAACAGGAGAGGTTTCTTCCCTCCTAACTAAGATGTAATTATTAATATTTAATACCTGACTATAATGTTATAACTGTCTTGATAGAACTTGCAGATGAAACCAGGAAAAGATATGGTGAAGAGAGAGGTATTGGTCATCACTATCAGTCCACAGTCCTGCTATTCTAAACAGATGCTTTCTGTTAGAAGAGAAATTTTATCTGAATCCAAAAATCTGTAAGAGAATTTCATTTTTAAAATTGTTCTCTATTGCTTATTGTATTTTTGGAAATTTTTAACTCCTAGTCTGCCAGAGAAAATACTCAACTCCAATGGTCCCATTACAGTTTTTTGTTGCTGGTGGTGGGGATTTAACCTAGGGCAAACTACTCTGTTCTCATGTGATTCATGTAATATACATATATTACAGGCATGTGCTACTCACCTGGTTTACCCAGTGCTGGGCTTTGTGTATGTTAAACAAGCAGAGCTGCATGCCCAGCCCAGTCAATCAATTTTTTTCTAATATTTCAAAATGTTTCTTTCATCAGGTTTTCCTCTCTTTCAGTGATTAATTACGGCTCTAGAATAATGACAAAGATAATCTCCCCAAATTACTTTTATATTCTTTTAAAGAATATTGCAGACTCGGTGCCATTCAATAAAGGAACGAAGGCTGATCTAAGAGTAACAGTTTGTTTCACTGTTGAATCAACCTTGTAGGAGATTCCAAATTCTATATCCTTAGTGGGATATGATGATTCATACATCACAGCATGTGAGGGGCCACAAATTCAAGGCAAGCCTGGGCTACACAGTGAATTATAAAGTGACACACTGTCTCCAAAACAAAAACCACCAATCACAAAAATTTTTTTCCATTTTACCTTTTTTTTTTTGTAGTAGTAGTAGTAGTAGTAGTTATGGTAGTAGTATAGTTAGAAATAATTGTTGAGAGATGTAATACTCCCTGGGGACTGGCATGGTGGAACTTGCCTATAATCCTAGCACTCAGAATGGAGATAAACATGGGAAGATGGATAGTCATCAGCTACATGTGGTGTTCAAGGCCAATCTACGCTGCACAAGACCTACCTCAAAATAAAGAAATTAATGAAATCATTGCCCCATTAAACAGAGTTGCAGCTAAGAAATATGTAAGATCTCAAAATCTCTGGTATGGTCCAGTGATAGAAGAGCAAATCCATGTAAATTGATCCTGAGTATTTTTTTTTCTTTTTCTTTTTCTTCTTTTTTCTTTTTTTTCCGGAGCTGGGGACCGAACCCAGGGCCTTGTGCTTGCTAGGCAAGCGCTCTACCACTGAGCTAAATCCCCAACCCCTTGAGTATTTGAAACAGAACTCCATTTACCCGACACTGGGTGATACAACTCCATTTACCCAACACTGGGTGATACAACTCCATTTACCCGACACTGTCGCAATGGGGACCATTCACGTGATACTAAAATCAGGAAACTTTCATAATCAACATGATAATGGAACATTTCCTCCTTTTAGAAACCTACCTGCATTTTGGCATGGTGCTGGTTTGAGAAAGACTCATGTAGTGGAGGCTGGATTCTACTTGTTTATGCAGCTGAGGATGACCTGGATCTCCCCATCCCCCCTGCCCCTACTACTGGGATTACATTATATACCACCATGCCTGTCCCAGAACCTAAAAGCCAGGCAACTCGGGCTCGATCCTGAACTCACATTAAAAGTAAGAAGAGAGAAAAAAACTCCACAAAGTCCTCCTCCAACCAACATACGCACGCACGCACGCGCAGAGCACAAGTACATTTTCTGTTTTATTAGCTATTCTCTGAAGGTTTTCCCCAGCTCTATCCTTCTTGGGGAGTGGGGAGGGATGAAGCAGTGCTTTTGCTCACTGAGTTACCTCATGGCTCTGTTTTCATTTCCGTTTTGAAACAGGATCTTCTGTGTACCCCAGGCTGGTGTCAAATTTAAGATCCTCCTGGCTTCCCCTCCCAACTGCCAGGGATTACAGGTGTGCACCTTCATGCCTCACCACATTTTTATTCTTACTTTATGTGTACATAATTGGGAGTGTACAGGTGTGTAGTGGTGGTGGTGGGGATGTTGTGTATACTGAATTTTTAATAACTATATCCATCTTGTTCATTAGCTAGCATTCTTTTTGGTGAAGAGAACATTTAAAAACCTATTCCTTTCACAAAGAATATACACTATATTTATCCCATATACACTATTATTAGCTTTGTCACCATGGTAACAATATATGGCATTCAGAAAACTTACTCCTTGTGAGACTTGAACTTGGTCAATCTCCCCACTCTCTGATTCCCTAACCCCTGTTCTCCAATAGCCACATTTTATTCTCTGCCTCTGTGAATTTAGTCTGTTTAGGTTTGTAAACCTGCAGGGCCATGTAGTTCTTATCTTTCTATGCCAGACTTGTTGGCTTGGCATAAAATTCTCCAGATTGTTGCAGTTATCAAAAGTGAAGACATTTTCTTCATTCATAGTTCTTAATAGTGCTGTGTTCTACACACTGCTCCATTTTTTCTTCCTTTACTTGCATGTGTTCTTTTTGCCCCAAAGCAGTGAATTAAACCCAGGGCTTGCACATACTAGGCCAGGGTTCTACCACTTAGCTTCCTTCCCAGCCTTACATGGAATTTTCATTAGTTTGCCGGTATTGTTTTTGTTTGTTTGTTTGTTTGTTTGTTTGTTTGTTTAAGGCAGAGTTATATTTTGTGGATTGGAATGGTCTCCGATTCAACATTCACCCAATTAGCCTCCCTAGTGCTGGGATTCCAGGCCTTGGTCACCATTCTTGGCTTCACATACAGCTTTTTTTTTTTTTTTAAATTTGGGGGTATTTGGTGCTGCTGCTGCTGCTGCTGCTGCTGCTGCTGCTGCTGCTGCTGCTGCTGCTGCTGCTGCTGCTGTTACTGTTTGATAAACATGGTGGCAGATACCATGGTCCCAGCACTTTGGGAGGCTGAGGCAGGAGGATGGCTGAGAGTTGGTGACCAGCCTGGATAAAGCTAGTAATACACTATCTCAAACAAGCCAACCATTAAAACGGTAACTTTTGTATGTGTGCTCCATACGGGGGGCGGGGGGGGGAATCCAGAGCCTGGCACATGTTTGGTATACTACCTACCACTGAGGCTACCACAAGCTTAAAATAACATTTGGTTTGTTTCTTTATTTACGTGTTATTTTTGAGATATGGTCTCACTAAGTAGCTTGGTGAGGCTACAGCTCGAGTAGCCCAGGCTGCTCTCAAACTCCAGCTCCTCTCGGTTTGGGCTACTTTAAATGTGCTTTTTCCTTTCCTTCTCATCTTTTTCTCTGGTTTTCTCAAATGGACTGGAAACTCTAATGAGATTGTTAATAGTTTCCCAGGTGTGTGGCATAAAGCTAGACTGGTTGCTAAGGAAAACACACTTGCTGGATACATGAATGAATGAAAGACTTAATTCAGGAAGGCTCTGGGGGTGTGCCAGAAAAAAGCCTCAAAGAATCCCAAACCCTAGAAAATGGATGACAGGCTGTGGTGTGGTAGAACCACGCTATCGGAATTTCCTCTGACCCCTGTGAAGAGCCAGCCATGGTCCACGCAGCCTGCAGAGTTCTGTGAAAGAACTGTTTTATAAAAATTGAGAAGGAATATGTTTGATGGATGCGTAGTGAGATGTGGGGGAAGGGGGTGCCGAAGCGGTCCCGTGCTGAAGCATCCCTTCCCCCTGAGGGACCAGCCACACGGTATAGTATACAATAGAGTTTATTCAGGACATAGGGAGGGGAGTTGAGAGAGTTGAGACAGAGAAAGGCAGAGGGGGGGGGAGAGGGGGAGTAGGGGAGGGGAGGGGAGGGAAGGGAGAGGAAGGGAGGAGAGGAGAGGAAAGGAGTAGAGGCCGGCTATGAGCACATGGAGAGGGAGGGGGTAGGTGAATGGGGAGAAGGGGGAGCAGGAGCAAGAGGACAGAGCAAGAGCAAGAAAGCAAGAGAGAGAGGAGGGGGCAAGGAGCCCCTTTTATAGTGAGCCTGGCTGTTGCCAGGTAACTGTGTGGGGCGGAGCCTAGACAAAATGCCAACGAACAGATCTGAGCTGCTTGTTCTATGGGCTGCTCTGCTTCTTGGCCTCAAAATGAGGCTGGGAAGAAGTCACTGGAAATCCTAAGATAACCAGACCCAGAAATGAGAAGAATCTAGCATTTTCTTTAAAGTGTTTAAAGATTATAAAGCTATCTCTCCCCCACCCCCTCAAGTTAGGACTACTGTGTACTGTGTCCTACTCCTGCATGCAGCAGCAAGAGCTCAGAGCAGCCTCTGAACTCCCAGACAGCTCTTCCTCTCTGCCACCTGTCTGTTCCCTCCTTCCCTCCCTCCTTCCCTTCTCCCCCGTCTCCTTCATCTCTTCCTGTCTGTCTATCCCCATGTCTCTGTCTCTGTCTCTCCTCTCTGTCTCTCTGTCTCTCTGTGTCTCTCTCTCTGTCTCTGTCTCTCTGTCTCTCTCTCTCTCCTTGACCCCTTGACCTTGTCTTATAGTTCCAGGAGGTTCAGTTCCATCACCCCTCTCTCCTTGTTTGTTTCCATCAACACTGTAAGAACCCCCAGGGTGTCCTGCATCTCCCTTATTTCACCCTCTAGATGTCTGGTTCTGTAACCCATATTCTTTCTTGGTCTTTCTTCCCCCAGTCTTGCATCAGCACCCCTTTGCTCCTGTAATGCCTAGTCTGTCAGATGAGTTATCCTTGCCCCCTCAGTCTGTTCGGTGAGACTGTTTCTGGGCAAGCTTCCCGACAACCGAAACCTCAGTTCTTTCTGTCTACGCCAACTCTGCTGCTTCTCTCACCTAGTTCTCAGGCTGTAACTGGTATTTTTACACACAGTTCTGATTGACAGCCTCAGCCTAGAGGGCTCCCAGGAAACACAAGTCCCTGAGTATCTAACACACATCTTTCCTCTTTTTATTTATTTTTTGGACACAGCCTCACTGGGTGGCCATAGCTGAGCTGGAAATCACTTTATAGAAAAGGCTGGCCTTGAACTCACAGAGACCTGCCTGCCTCTGCCTCCCGAGTGCACCGCATGCCCAGCCCCATCTCTCCTCCTTCTGAGACAGTCTCCCCACATAGCCCAGTCTGGCCTTGACTTCGCAGCTTTTCCACACGTCTAAAGTCAATTAGACCCATCATTTGCTTGTTTGTTTGCTTGTTGTCTCATGCAGCTTAAGTTGGCCTCAGACTCACTACGACCTTGAACTCCTGATTCCTCTGCGGCAGTTACTGTTAGGATCCTATGAGCTACACTGCAGAGCCACGTACCTATACTTTAACAGCCAGCTTCTCCCCAAATCTGCAACTTTCTTCACCGCATCAGCAACAACCTTGTCTTTCTGGTCGTTCATGCCAAGAATCTTAGGATCATTTTTAGATCCTTTTCTGTATATCCCAGATTCAGCTGCCAGCACATCCTGGTGGCTCCGATTTCAAACTATACCCAGTGGGCTGGGGTATACAGTTAAGTGGTACAGAGTGTGTGCTTAGTATGTGCAAGGTCTAAGGTTCAGTCAGTCACCAGCGCTGCCAGAAACCAAGAAACATCTCAATGAAACAACCAAGCAAACGTCTCAGTCACAAGGTGCCTATAACCTGGCCATCAAACCCACTACTGCTGCCATTCTATTCAATCCCATCACCTCTCACTCCCTACCAAATGTTCTTCATACCCACTGTTTAGTTCCTTTCGTGACAGTAGACTGCTCTTTTAAAATATGCAGGTCATGTTTAATAAGGCCTCAGTTCGATACCTCAGTGGTTTCCCCTTGCCTTAGAGTGACTTACCAGTCCCTCCAAGTTGTGCTTGCCAAAGCTGCTCCCACCTGCCTCCCAGTGTCCTCCTTGTTGCTTATTCTGACCCATCTCGCAGGCTTTCCTGCAGTTTACAGTACACATCTTGCACACTACTCTCAAGTGAGGCATTGGTGTTCTGCACGGACTCCTTCCCTGACTTCGGGGCAGCTCATTTCCTCCTCTGTGAATCCCTGCAAACCATCCTATTCAGAGCTGCATTCCCCTAGAACCGAGCGGTCAAAGCCTTGTGGGTTTGTTTATTTATTTGAGACGCTGTCTTATTAAATATAAATATCCCAGGCTAGTTTCAGACTCTGGGCAAGCCTCCTGTCTTAGGCACTGAAGTGCTAGCACCGCAGCCATGCACTACCATGTCTGGCTGGCCTTTATGTTTTGATGAAGGTTGCAGATTTCTTCTACTAATAATGTACGGATATGTCAGTTTCCCCACAGCCTGTCAACAGCAACTATTAACTTTTTGGTTTGGATGGGGGTTTTGTTGGTTTTGGTTTTTAAACAGGGTCTCTCTATGAAGCCCAAGCTGCCCAGGAACTTTCCATATAGACCATAGCAATTAGTGGTCATCTTCCTACCTCTGCCTTCTGAGTGCTGGGATTACAGACTTGTAGCCCCATCCCTGGCTAACGCTGGATTTTTGACAGAGTGTAGTTTTAATTTTCATAGATTTTTGTTTGTTTGTTTGTTTGTTTGTTTGTTTTGAACAAGTCTGGACATCAGTTTAAAAGCCACTTGCAAAAAAAATGCATTTTTGTCCCCTGCCCACCTCACTGGGGCTGTTGCTTTCTCTTCTTTATTGGCAGAGGCTCTTTGTGCCTTAATCAGGAAGTGTGTGGACATTTTCTAGTGTGTCATTTGGCTTGATTTGTGGCAGGCATTTGTTTTTTAAATCATATTGTGTGTATGAATGTGAAGTATGTATGTATGTATGCATGCATGTATGTATGTGAATGCATGTATGTATATGTATATGAGTATATTGCTACAGCAGGAAAGTGAAGGCACTGGCCTTCCACACGTGAGTGCCAGGATTGAACACTGCTTGTCAGTTGGTGACAAGTACCTTTACCTACTGAGTTACCCTTATGGCATTGGTGGTATGCTACTTATGCAAAATTTTTGAATATGAAAGTCTTACTTGTTAATATTTAATGTTGTAGGTTCTGAATAGTCAATTATACTTTTAAAAGGCTTCTCTTAGCTCCCTCCTCTCCCCTCATCTATCACACACATACACACACACACACACACACACACACACACACACACACACACATACACACACACACACACACACACACATACATACACATACACATACGCACACATACACACACATACACACACACACATATATAATATATATTTCAAACTCTTTAAAAGTCCTGTGTACATTTCATCCATGAGGAATGTATTTTGGTGCAGATGAAGCATACAGCCTTGTATTTGATATGACTACTCATTTCCTGGACGTTCTCTTTTCTCCACAGAAGTACCACCTAGGAGATTCTTAGGGTGACTTGAATGACTGAGTTCAAGTTGGGGTAATAATACCTTTTCTTTGTGAACTCTGTGGCAGAAACTTCAGATACGTTAGTGAGAACTTCAGATAAGTCAAACCTACAGCATGCTGAAGGCCCACACCCAGTAAATGTGTGTGTGTAATGTCTCCAAATTCTATCTGTATTTAACACAAGTGCATGATTCTGTGTAATTAGCTCCGTCACCCCACACACATTCTCTCAGTCATGACAGAGGGTGTCAGGGACTATTAAATGGTTTCTGGTGATCTGTCTTGCCAACTGACTCCAGCTACATAGGAGCTAGACCAGACCTTTTGTTTCTCAAAATCACTGAATTATGGGTACAAAGAGTACAGACTTCAAGTGTGTTATTCTTGTGACTTCAGCATGCTGGAATTAGTGACATTTTCTTAAGAGAGTATAAATTTATCTATCTTTGTGCAGCTGGCTGTGAAACTGAGCCCTGGGTGGGAATGATAAGGGCTCAGCTATGGACTTGGAAAGACATTTCAAAGTCGGTGATACCATGAGACTGCTAAAGGCAGTTTACTTTACGTCTGCTTACTAAGATGCATTTAAACTGGGGCACATATCTATAATTCAATGACTGTTCTCTGGATAACAAGGGCAGGAAGTTACTGAAAAATGTCTGAACTGGATTTTTTTTTAGAAAGTGTCTCACTTTGTAGCTGGACTGAAACTCACTATGTAGCCCAGGCTGGCCTTAGACTTGTGCCAGACCTCTTGCCCTAGCCTCTTGGTTGCTCCACTACATATGATGCAATTTTTTGAAATAAGCCTTGAATCATCAAAAATAATTATTATGAGATATATAATTTAGCTGTTTCTTAAATAAGGATGATTGGAGCAAGTCACTTGACTTCAATAAGCTTTAATTTTCTCATATGCAAAACAATGACAGTATTACTGTTTTGGGAATTAGGAAGGAATACATTTATTTATTTTAGTTCTTTTTTTCAGAGCTGGGACTGAACCCAGGGCCTTGCGCTTCCTAGGCAAGCACTCTACCACTGAGCTAAATCCCCGACCCCAGGAATACATTTAAAGTTTGTACTTTATAAGTTTTTAAATGTTAAGGGACTTCCCAAATCTGATTTGCAAAGACCAAAACCTGGAAAAAGAAAAGAAAGAAAGAAAAGATGAAAAGCCAGGGGTGGTAATCCTAGAACACCTGTAATCCTAGAACACCTGTAATCCTAGAACTTGGATGGTGGAAGTCAGAGATTCAAGAGTTCAAGGCCAACTTCAACTACATAGCAAGTTCAGTTCCAGCCTGAGCTACCTGGGAGCCTGTTTCAAAACACTAGGCAGGCAGACAGACAAATTTAAAAATTCATTTTTAGTGATAGTTTGGTATGGGCAGCTCTTTATATGAGATAGTTCTCTCTATGTTACTTGGGGGCATATAAATTAGTACAGCCATTACACAAAACAGCTTGACAATAGATATCAAAAATTAAAATGTATGCATACTCTTATTGACTACCAATTTCTTTCACTATAATTTATCACGCAGGCAAAATAAAAAAATAAAAAAAATAAAGGTGAATACAGTGCTGAGAAATGGCTCTGAGGATAAAAAGATGTACAGCTCTTGCCAAGGTGCAGGTTCAATTCCCAGCATCCTTGTCAGGGGGATCATATCCTCCTATGACTCTAGCTCTAGGGAATCTTATCCCCTCTTCTGATTCCACTGTTACCTGCTTTCACATGTGTACACACGCACACAAGCATGCACGGGTGCACACATGTACACATAATTGTAAAATATAATTGCTTAGATATCTCTATGTGGATATAGTAGGAAAAGCACAGAAACCCAAACCTCCATCCACAAAGGACCTATTTTGAAGGACTCAACAATCAAACACATTGCTTACAAAAAGAATGAAGAACCAGGCAAGTAGCACACACCTTTGATCCTGCACTCAGGAGGCAGAGGCCGGTGGATCTCTGTGAGATCAATGCTAGCCTGGTCTACAGAGTAAGTTTCAGTCCAGCCAGGGACACAAAGTACAAGCTTGTCTGAGTGTGTGTGTGTGTGTGTGTGTGTGTGTGTGTGTGTGTGTGTGTGTGTAGAAGTGGGTAATGGATATCGATTGTCAAGCAAAGAAGCAAAGTACAAAACAGTGTAAATGAGGTGTGAGGGGGATAATGCTTTCTATTGCTCAGTGGTGCAGATTAATCGCTGAGGACTGTAGGTGCTGGGTAAACACTCTATTACTGAGCTACGGGGCCAGCCCTGCGTGTACATCTTTGTTTGTGCAATCCCATAACCAAGAAAATGAAAATATGTTCTCCAAATCTAGAATTCAGTACCTGGGTGACTAGAAAGCTTTGTGTGTGTGTGTGTGTGTGTGTGTGTGTGTGTGTGTGTGTGTGTGTGTGTGTGTGAATATATATACACACATATATACATATATACATACATATACATACATATATATACATACACACATACATACATATACATGCATGCATGAATGTAACTCTGTGTGGGTGTGCATGTTAGGTAGGGATGCTTTGTAACTTTGGGTGTTGTTCTTCAGGCCGTCCCTCATTTTTGTTTGTTTTACTTTTTTAAGACAAGGTCACAAGCTAGGCTGGGCACGGGCATTTCATCCCAGCACTTGGGAGGCAGAAGCAGGTGCATCTCTGAGTCTGAGATGCCAGCTAGGGTTACACAGAGAAACCCTGTCCCTAAAAACCTTAAAACAAACAAACACACAGAAACTAGAAAGACTATATCTCTTCTTCAGGAAAACACCAAGTGGATGTTGATGCTGGACACTGGGAGGGAGGGCTTAGAGTATCTGGGGGCTCAGGCTTAGGAGCTCATAGAGGAAAAGCCAAAGACAAGGAGTGGACCCCTGGCACCAAGCTGGGCCACGTGATCAAAAACATGAAAGTGGAGGAGATCTACTTGTTCTCCTTGTCCATTAAGGAATCTGACATTATTGACTTTTTCCTGGGTGCATCTAAAGATGAGGTTCTAAAGGTCACATCAGTGCAGATGCAGATTCAGATGTCCTAGCGGACAAAGTTCAAGGTTTTTGTCGCTATTGGGGACTACAATGGTCTTGGTGTTCAGTGCTCCAAGGAGGTAGCTGAGAGGTAGCTCTGCCATCCGAGGGGCCATTATCTTGGCCAAGCTTTCTGCATCCCTGTGTGGAGAAGCTGCTATTGGGGTAAGCCCCATACTGTCCCATACAAGGTGACAGGCTGCTGTGGCTCTGTGCTGATGTATCTCACTCCTGCACACAGAGCGGGCATCTGTCTATGTCCCTGTGCCCAAGAAGCTGTTGTTGCTGGCCGGTATTGATGACTGCTACTCACTCGTTAGCCAGGGGCTGCACCGACAACCTGGGAAACTTTGCCAAGGCCACCTTTGATGCCATCTCCAAGACCCACAGTTACTCATCACCTGACCTCTGGAAAGAGACTGTGTTCACCATGTCTCCTTATCAGGAATTCACTGACCCTCTGTGAAAACCCACACCAGAGTCTCTGTTCAGAGGACCCAAGCTCCAGATGTTGATGCCATGTAAGGAGTTTTATACAAGAAAAACAAAGTAACTTAGTGTCTCTCTCTTTAAAAAAAAAAAATCAACAAGATCTCTCATTGAGCTGGACCTCATAAAACAGTCTGGACCCATCCACATGCTTCTGCCTTTCTACTGCTAAGATTACAAGTGTCTTCCTGCCTGGCTTCCTCTAGTTAGGGTCTGGGGATTGAACTCAGGTCCTTGTGCTTGCCAGGCAAGCAGTACCAACCAAACTTTCAGTCTATCTGCTGAATGTGTAACTTTGAAAAACCAAACTGGAGTTTGGATCCTCCACGCACATGTTCACCGTGTGTCTGTAATCCCAGCTCTGAGAGTGTGGAGACAGGCAACTGTCTGGGACTTGCTGAGCTGCCAGACGGGGGCAAACTCCAGGTTCAGGGAGCCACTCTGCATCAGAAAACAAGAGGGGAAAGCTATTAAGCAAGATATTGTTGTAGAAATTTTTAATCCTGACCAGGGGTTTCTACCCCATCTTTGACCATTTAGTTTCCAGAAAAAAGACACATACTACCTTTGTGTTTACAGTAACCCTTAAACAGCACATGAGCTGGGCAGATACCTACCCTCTATGCTTTCTTTCCTACTTTCCTGTCGGTAACCTGGAATTTGACAAGCACTAGGTCCTATATTATTAAATATAAAAACAAATTTAAGTATATGTATCCATAGATATATTAAATCTGCAAAGAAGGGAGAAATGAGTGGAAATTGATATAAATGTTCTTAAGGAGAACTACAAGGGAGAGAAGGTGAGGCGGAGGAGAAGTCACCATGGGTTAGGGAGGTTCATGAAAATGTGTCCCTGAGGGCTGGCCAATTGGCGTTAAGAGCAGCCCAGATGAAATATAACTAATATCTTGGGTTATCTAAAGGAAAGTAGATTCTAATAGCATAGAGATACCTACCAAGCTCTGCGCTGTGTAAGGCTTAGTGTCAATCTAAAGGTTGTGTGTGTGTGTTTTTCCAGAAACTAAATGGTCAAAGGAGGGGTAGAAAGCCCAGATTGGGATTAAAAATTTCTACAACAGAGCTACTCACATCAGCCTTCTGACAAGCACTATATCATTGAGTGTACCCACACCCACATGTGCACATACTTGCTTGTGCCACACATACATGTACGTCTAAATAAATTAATTAATCCATTTGAAACTACACAGATCACTCATGCCATTAAGTAATCATGTAATAAATAACAGTAGTTATTTAAAAATTTAATCTCATTATATTGTTTAATTTCCATTGAAATAAAGGTATACTGAAAAAAGTTTTAAATTATCCCTGAAATTTTTTCTCTTTCTTTCTTTCCTTCCTTCCTTCCTTCTTTCTTATTTTATTCATTTATTTTTTGAGACAGTGTTTCTCTGTATAATAGCCCTGGCTGTCCTGGGATTCTCTCTGCAGACCAGGCTGGCCTTAAACTCACAGGGATCCAGCTGCCTCTATCTCTGAGTGCTGGGATTAAGAGTGTGTGCCTGAAATAATTTTTCTTAAAAATGTTTTTGTGACATTTGTTATTAGTCGTTACTGTAAGGTGAAGGTTTTTACATGATATATTTAGTCCTCAAATAACTATATTATAACCTTATTATTCTACCTCATTTATTAGACCTCTATGATTTAAAATGTTGTCCCATGTGATTCTAAAACTGATGCACTGTGCACTAGAAAGACGGATTCTTCCCTTGGTGTGCATAGTGACAGGAGTGGAATTCAGGGTTTCACACACACTAGGCAAAGTGCTCTACACCTGGGCTACACAGCCAGGCCAAATCTAACACTGTTTAAAGGCTTAAGTATTTGCAAAAGTTCACCACAACAGTGTGGGGATACATACCTGGAATCCCAGCACTCAACAGGCAGATTCAGGAAGATAAAGGATTGAAAACCAGCCAAATGTGTGTGTGTGTGTGTGTGTGTGTGTGTGTGTGTGTGTGTGTAGATGTCTTTCTGACACTAACGCTAAGTCTCTCTTTATGTATTTGGCTTTGATCTGATATCTTATAAATTGATTAGGCTTTTATACATTTATATTTTTATAACTTTAGGACGTGAATGGAGGCAAATAAAACATTTTCCTATAGAAAGTGAAAAATTTCCTACTCATTTTGCCGAGTGAGAGCTGGTGTCAGTCTTAACTTCCAGAAGTTTCTTTAGCTGCAGCCAAAGACTGAGGTCAAGGGAAATAAGGATCCGGGGACTGCAAAGGTAATGCAGTACTTGAGGGCACATACTGCTCTTGCAGAGGACCCTAGTTCATTTCCCAGAACCCACATTAGCTGCTCCCAACTGCCTTAACTGCAGACCCAGGAGAATCTGACACCCCTGGCTTCCTCAGACATCTGCACTCATGTGCCCATACCTCCATACAGACACACGTGCACAGATATATACACAGTTTAAAATAATATAAATCTTTTAAAAAAACAAGGAAGAAAGCTGTGCAGGTCACAGGCCTGGCATCTCTGACACGGGTACACTGAGCAGAGGAGCTTATGCAGACAGGCAGTCTACTAGGTCTCATTGACTGACAGACTTCTGTGGACATGCTGAGGATTGAGTGTTTTTTCCCCTAGGAGCAAGAGTAAGCCATTAAAAGATGTGTTCATTTACTTATCAAGCTATATGGTTGAACGGGGGTTACGTTTAGAGTCTTTTATATGCTAGGTAAGTATTCTGGCAGATTACAGAGCTTCATGGGCCAAAATAAAAAAGCCCTTTTGATTTATTGTACTATAGTGTTTACATTTTAGAGGCCTGGAGAGAGTTGGTAGAGTGTGTGCCTTTCATGTACAAGTACCTAGGTTCAATTCCCAGTACCGGAAAACAGAAAGAAAGAAAAAGGAAGACAAAATTACTTCAGCTAATGCAATTATTCCCATGGAGATCTTGATGTAAACAAGTTTGTCACTGGATTGGTTTAATCAACTGAGGGTAAACACACGTTTTTACAATGGAAAACAGTGAAAATTAATTTTAACTATCCCTTCCGAGAAAATAATCTCATTGCTCCTCAAAAAAATTTGCTAATACATAAGCCTCCAAATGGTCGAAGAATCCTAAGCTTGGGGAATTCACAGGTACGAACACAGGACGCTGCTTATCTGGGCAGAGTTGATGGAAACAAAAGCTCTGCTGCCCCCTGGTGGCATCTGCTGCCTTTCACTGATTCTCTGTTGCAGCTCAGAAAACCTGCTCTGAAATTGCACTTCTATCCCTCCTCTCGGGGATCTCTGCCGGGCGAGAGCAGGGCCCAGGGGGGAGGAGGTCCTGCCTGTGTGTGACCACCTGCATATGATGCCAACCTTCAGTGCGCAACTGTGTGCCCTTATCCATTTAACAATCAATCCCTTTTGTAAGTCCAGTGATACAATCAGAGCCTGATAGTACGAACAGGACAGTGGTCCGTCTTCGCTAATCTTTGGGGTCCTTTCTAATTTGTTACCTTTGAGAATGTGTGCTATTTTAAATTTGCCTCAGGTCCTGGTAGAAACTTCAGTGATCCACAGTCTATGCCCATGTAACTCAACCATGTTTGAAATACACTTATTTGTCTGTAACTCACTTTAGATTTCAATTTGGGGTTGTTTTCTTTTTCCTGTCCCCTCCATCCTTCCTTCCCTCCCTTCCTGCCTCTTTGCTCTTCCATCTCCCTCCGCCCCCTTCTTAGTCATTCGAGACTGTGTACCCCAGTCTGGCTTTGCACTCACAATCTTACTTCCTCAGTCTCCCAAGAACTGGAATTACACTCCTAATTTCAAATTGTCTCTTCCAAAGGACTGGTAATTTGATCATTGCCAACTTATGGAATCCCTTTTCCCTGAGGTTAGATCTAAATGTCAGAAGGTTCAACACAGTGGCAAGTGGATAGAGGCCTCCATGCCATCCAGGCACACAGGCATCCAGCTCAGCAGCTGACCTCAGGCATCTGTTCTCATGGTCCTCTACCGAGCTCAGAGTTCCCTCCTGCACACTCCCTGAGTTAGGGGGTTGTTTTCCTTTCCTTTCCCCTGATGGTAGGGTCTTGGGGTGGTCTCGTTTATAATTTTCTTTCCTTAGCCTCCTAAGTGCTGGACTTACAGGTTTGTGCTCCAACACTCTGCCTGTTTTTTCCTAAACAGTTGAGTATCTAGGAATGTTGGGAATCTGTCCACTCCCCAGCTTCTTGCTTCCTTCATGAGCTGAAGTTTGCTCTTTGTGACCTGCAGCCCAGCTTGAGCTGTTCAGGCACCAGCATGCCTGACCTCTCTGCTCCTAAATCTCTTTAGCTGCTCTGTGAATGCTTATGCATTCTCAGAGTTATGATGGCTGATATGTCAATCAATCACCAATCAATCAGTCAGTCAGTCAACCCACCAATCTCCCCCACTCTTGTCAAGTGGCAAACTGCCATGTACTTGCTTTCCCTCTTACTCTCTTCTGTCAGCCCTCGTCCCTCCTCTTTTAGATCAGGAATGTGCATTTCTTGTTAAATTAGTTGGTCTTACTCTATAGCTCTAGATGGCCTGGACCTCTCTATTTAGAGCAAATCAGGTTCAAACTCACACAGATCCACCAGCTTTTGCCTCCTGAGTGCTGGGATTATAGGTATGGACCATCATGCCTGGTTTTACTTTCTTTTGAGAGAATAAAACCATGCATGATCTTATATAAGATGGGTTTGGAGGGAATAGTGGTGGCAGGCACAGGCAGATCTCTGAGTCTGAGGCCAGCCTGATCTACAGAGCAAGTTCTAGGGAGGCCAGGAAAAATCAAGTCATTTGCAACACCAGACCTGGAAGGCAGCTCTTTCTCTTGAAGCAATGAACACAGAATGCTTAGCTGCTTGCTTGGGGTGGAGTGATGTGCAATGTGAACTAAAAAGAGACTGGAGTGGGATGTGTTAACATCATTGTCCTGTGCTTATGAAAAACAGAAAGGATAAAATAATGCTAATGCTCTCACACAGGGCCCTCTCTGTCTAGGTGAAACCAGGTCCTCAGACAGCTCTTCCTCCTGTTCCTTCCTGAGATGTCAGAGCCAAGGTGACCTGTCCTGAAGGAGCTGACAGTTGGTGGAGTAAGTGGTTTTAGAGAGGCTGGTCTTCTCACTAGAGATCTGGTTTTCAGTGATTTCAGAGGCTGGATTCTTAGGGCCAATGAGTTGGCCTCGGAGGTCAAGAGAGCTTGCTGCTCTTCCAGAGGATATAAGCAGGACCACAACCACCTATGACAGCAGCTCCAGGGGAACCAACGCCCTCTTCTGGTCCTTGTGGGCATCTGAATTCACATACACAGACACAAACACATAATTTTTAAAAAGTTTGATTCTTTCATTTTGTTTGGTTCTAGTAATACGAGTTTCATAAAAAGCCACAGATTTACTGAGTGTCTTAGGGTCTTACTGCTGTGAACAGATACCATGACCAAGATAACTCTAAAAAAGACAACATTTAATTGGGGCTGCCTTACAGGTTCAGAGACATGGCATTATCTAGGGAGGCATGGTGCAGGAGGAACTGAGAGTTCTACATCTTCATTTGAAGGCTGTCAGCAGAATACTGGCTTCCAGGCAGCTAGAATGAGGGTCTTAAACCCACACCCACAGTGACACACCTACTCCAAAAGGGCCATACATTCTCATAGTGCTACTCCCTGGGCCAAGCATATATAAACCATCACACTGGAAAAAACTAGATAGTAGGAGAGTAACATTTGGATTAGTTTTTATACTCAGACTTTTGTACAACAAAAGAATCATCCTGTCTACCAAAGCTACTCGTTCTAAATGTACCTTTTTATTCTTTGAAACAAGGTCTTGCTTGCATAGCTCAGGCTTGCCTGGAACTCACGTGGATCCTCCTGCCTCTACCTTCTCAGGACTGAATAAGCACATTCAGCTTTAAGACGTACATTTCACACCAAACTCATTTGGAAAAAGAAAAAAGGCAGACTTTAATAATAGCGTGTCCAGTTTTAACAGAAGTCAAAATCCTCTCAATATCGGCACATTTGGAGCCTTTGCTGTAGACTGGGTCACTAACAATGTGATGGCCAAATGACAATAACATTGTAATAGTAACAGGACAGCTGTTATTAGGAGCCACAAGTTTATGTCAGACATAACTTTAATCTCAAAAACGCCTTCTCGAAGTGGGCATTAAGAAAAAGAAGAAACCAATTAATTTATACATGGGCTCTCCTGTGTGCATGCTACCACATACTTGTGGAGATCAGATGGCAACTGGGCGCTAACACTTTTTCCTTCCACCCTGTGAATTCCGGGGATCAGACTCAGGTCAAGCACTGTTAGGTGCCGCTGAACCATCTTGTCTGCTCAGATTAGGCATTTTTATCCCCATTTTACAGACTTTAAACTAAGTTTTGGAACAGTTACTGGTTTAAGTTTCAAAGCAGTTACTGGCAGTTCGTGGCGGCGCCGAGGCTAGGATGGTTTCTAAATAGTCCAACCAGCGATGCAGCAAAGACCGCGAAACGGCGCAGGGACTTTAAAAAAAAACAATCGACCGTCACTCTAGCCACTAGAGGAGTAAACGATTAGGGAACAGGCGCAGAAACCGGAAGGTGAAGACGTCACCGGAAACTAGAGAGCAGCTTCCGGTCGTGCGCAGGAAGTGGGTCTTCAGCGTGTCGCCAGCTTATAACGTAGACGTGCGGTAGAGTTTGAGCCCCTCTCTTACACGAGGCACTTGTGTCCTGCTTTCCAGCGCCTGCAGTGAAGATGTCCCACCCATCCCCAGCAGCCAAGCCCTCCAATTCCAAGAACCCGCGAGTCTTCTTTGACGTGGACATCGGCGGGGAGCGAGGTGAGCGGCGCGGGTCGGCTCAGCCCTTCTCGCGCTTGGGGCCGCCCTGCTGCGGTTCTTCTTGGCCTGCTGGCTGTTCGGCGGCTCGGGGCCTGTGATGAGAAGGGAGATAGCACCCTGAATCTCACCCAGAGCAAGACCTGGCGTCCACGAGTTCAGATTGAGTCCTCTCCCTTGTAGGCGATGGTCGTAGTTCCGGTGGAAGGTTCTGGAAATTTCTACTTAAGGAATCGTGGCGTCCCTTATGTTTGTCTCTTTATTTGGTCGCATTTCCCTGCAACCTTTGCATTACCACTTACTATAAAATAAAATGATTTGACGAGTGTGGTGGATAGTTCGGTCCGCTTCCTGGATATGTGCCTGCAGGGCTCTAGTCACGCGCCATGTGCCTCTTGGTACCTGAAATGCACCGGGAGCTACCAGGTCATTTACATATTAAAGTGACTTATTTGCTTAGTGCTTTTTCCTCATTACTGATTATAGTAGCAGTTTAGGTAGGCTATTTTGCTATCATGGAATTGAGCACCATGTCTGTATTCAGAGTCAAGAAGCCCAAAGCCAGTGGCTTAATCGGTGGGTCGAGACTCTTTGGAGGGGGGTTGTTAAACGACCCTTTTACAGGGTTGCATATCAGATTAGGAGTCGTAACAGTAGCAAAATTAGTTATGTTGAGGAACTGTATTAGAGGGTCGAAACATTGAGAAGGTTAAAGAATAGTCATAAGCTCCTGTGTACTGGGTGAGAACATGTTGCTTGGTAACTTGAGTTGGGCTTGTTCTGAAACATGTCGGAGTTGTAGGCCAGACCTACTGGGATGGGTTCACACACGTTTACACGTGAACTAACTCACTTTGTTTTGTAACAGATTTTATTACAGTTTTGGATTGTTGAGAAGGGAACTGTTTCAGAGGTTACAAGAGGCAGTTTCCATAGAGCAATGAGAGTGGCTTAAGACCTTTCCTGGACTATGTCTTCTGTTAGTTTCTTAGAGATTAGAAATTCTGAGTACAGGGCCCTTGAGATGGCTCAGCAGGTAAAGGTGCCTGACCACCAACCCTGACTGCCAGAGATTGTCCCATGATCTCCACACTGCATTCCTCAGTTTTTGTTTTTGTTTTGTTTTGTTTTGTTTTTTTGAGCTGAGGACCGAACCCAGGGCCTTGTGCTTTCTAGGCAAGCGCTCTACCACTGAGCTAAGTCCCCAACCCTGGATGCTGTAATTGTAATCTTAAGTGTGATGTTTCAAATTTAGATAGTCGAAGCTTTCCTTAGACTAAATAGGAATATTAGAAAAATGATAAGGAGATCCAGCAGTTCCGTGCTTGGGAGATGGAGTTTGTATGTATACCTGTGGCACTATTCAGTAGCCAACATACAGCACCCATCTGGTGTCACTCAAAGCATGAAAACATAGTGTGCTGTATACATAGAATATAACACTGCCTTTTAGAAGAAGGAAATCTTAATTTATAATTTTTTAGTTGAATTTAGAGGATGGTATGCTGAGTGAAATAAGATTACTATAGGATTTCACTTTTGTGGACTCTTTAAAAAGTTGAACTCCGAGAAGTAGCATGATAGGTACCATTGCCAGGGGAGATGTCAGTCAAAGGATGCACAATTTCATTTAAAGACAGGCAAGCAATTCCATTTAAAGAAGACCTGTCACACATTGTGACTACAGTTAATAACGTGGTTAAAACAGAACTAAATGACTTTGCAAGAAACTAAACTGACAAGATGTCCTTTTCTTTTCCTTCAGTTGGACGAATTGTTTTAGAATTGTTTGCAGATATTGTTCCTAAAACTGCAGAAAATTTTCGTGCATTGTGTACAGGAGAAAAGGGCACTGGACCGACAACTGGGAAACCTCTGCATTTTAAAGGATGCCCTTTCCACCGAAGTATGTATATGAACTTCCTCTGTCCAATATCGATGCAGATATTAGTACTGCTCTTAGGAATGGAGGAAGAATGTCAATTTCCTGATGGACACTTGGACAAAGTGGTAGCTCAGTGTCATAAAGGCTTGGCGGTGTGCAGCAGGATGGATTGTGGGAGCATACTAAAGTTTCTCTGGGCAGCTCTGCTAACTCTCCTCTTCAAACCATTTCACTGGGAAAGAGAAAATATGACAGATAAATAATCTGACCTTAAATCATTTGACAGCCTGGGCAGAATTGTTTGAGAAGTATTGGACATTTGGTGTCTGGGATACCTTGGAAATGTGTTCTTAAACTATACCTTACATAGATTACTCGCCTGTTGGCCTAGTGGTTAGGTTCAGTAGAGTTCAGGAGCCACATACAGTCATCATTTTGTTTTATTAACTAATGAAAGTCTAAGTAAATTCAGTAAATATTTATGAATAAACAAGTAAATGACAGTAATTTTCCGATATTGCAGGGAATTGAATCCAGCTTTTCAATTTTCTTTAAAATACTATTTATTAAGAAAAATGAGCCAGGTGGTGGTTATGCATGCCTTTAATTCTAGCACTTGGAAGGCAAAGGCAGGTGGATCATGAGTTCCAGGACAACCAGGACTGTTACACAGAGAAACCCTGTTTTGAGAAAACCAAAAGAAAAAGAAAAAATGAACACTGATTTTTAAAATGTTTTAAACTTGACTTACTTTTGTATTTCATAATGTATTAAAGTATGCTAATAAAAATGTATCTAGAAAACAGTTAACATGGGAAGGGAGGAATGGTAGAACAGTTAAGAACACTTACTGCTTTTCTAAGAGGACCCAAGTTGGGTGCTCTGTGTCCACGTTTCTTGGTTCACAACCTCTTGTAACTATAGTTTCAGGGAATCAAACACCTGCCCCCTACAGGCACTGCACATACATGGCATACACATACACAGACCCACATATACGCTAAGAAAATAGTTTATACAGTGGATTTAGCATTGCTTATAAAATATAAAAGTTGGCTTAGCTATTCTTATAAAAATCAGTTGGCAACTAGTCACTTGAACCATTTCTTAAATCTAAGGTTAATGATTGGTCTGTACTGTTTTTACAAATGTAATTTATATGAAACATCTGCTTTTTAGTCTTGAATTTTGGAACATGTTACTGTTATGATTTTTATAAATTTATATATAATATTTTGGGGGTGTTGGGATTCTGCCTGGACTTCTTGGGCAGTTTTATCCCAGGCCTCTCTGTATTTTTGTTGCTATGAGAAATGTAAGCTCTGTACCACTTTGAGAAGGAGAGAGCCCAAGGAGGCTGCACATGTCTACCTCCCAACTCTGTTTCCTTGTCTCTTGGCTAGCTGTGTGTATATTATTGCAGTGTAGTCCAGTGCTCAGTCCGGTGAACCTGGGGTTCTTTGAACATGGGTGGGCAGTCTAGTCCTTATGAGGGATATTTAGTGTTTATTTAGCAGGCATTACTCAGTAAGTATGTATTTTTTTCAAGGAATAAGATGATATTAAAGGAACTCATTGTTGGAAAAGACAAGATTATTACATGTAATAAAATGGAAGTAGAGTTAGCGTAATGATGGAAGCTAAGTCTGTCTCCTGTGTTTCAGTTTAACAGATACAGGGACTATCTTTGATTTAGCTCAGAAAACTAATTTCTTGAGAGTTGGTGGGGAGTCATTAGTAAGAAGTAACTTGGAGTTAGGCTGTGAGAAATCTTCAAGTAGAGTTGTTAGCTGGGGGCAGGGGAGGAGGTTGGGGCACTACTAAAGTTGAACTTAGGAAGTTGTCTTTTTTATTCCTTCATTAGTTAGCATCTGCTTCAGCTACTAATGGTCATATTCCTTTTTTTCTTTTTTTTGCAGTTATTAAGAAATTTATGATTCAGGGTGGAGACTTCTCAAATCAGAATGGGACAGGTGGAGAAAGTATTTATGGTGAAAAATTTGAAGATGAGAATTTTCATTATAAGGTAAAGAAAAAATCTTAGTTTTGCTAATATAAAGACTGTATTTGAAATATACTTGAATTAACATTTAAAATAACTTTGGATGTGGCTAGATTGCTGTCATCCCTGCCCCCTTCTGGTACTAGGACCTCTTATGACAGCCAAATGGTTCATCACTAAGCTCCCCTTTCCCGTTTTCTATTTTGAGCCTGGGTCTTGCCTATTGCTCAGGTTAGCCTTAAACTCATCCTAGCTGAGCCATGCCTTGGACTCCCAGTCCCTTTTACTTACCCTTCTTAGGCACTGGGATTACAAACCTGTGTCAGCAGCCTGGTACGGATTGTACTTTTCTTATAAAAGAGACAAATACATAAGCATTTCTAAGGATGTGTAGTACTGGGGCTGAGCTCAGGGTCCTGTGCATGCTAGGCAAAGTCCTCTACCACTTGCGCCACATGCCAGTTCAGTATGCATCTTTGATATGAAAAGGATTTAATCCAGTAACAGTTTGCTTTTTGAGATAAGGTTTTATTGTGTAGTCCAGGTGACCTTGAATTTACCATCCTTCTGCATTTTGCCTCCCGAGTACTGAATGGCAGATAAGCAGCAGTTTATCCAGTTTATGCCTGGCCAGTATGATATTTTGGCAAAAAATAGCATACTTAACTTCACTACAATTAATTTTTATATGCTTCAGTTAAGCCAATGAGTTTTAAGCTTCCATATGGCACAATTGATCCCAGGAAAAATGTTCTCATTATTGTAAGGATGGTAACTTGTGCATCTTTATCCTTGAATTTGAAGAACAACAAAACCATCGCTAATATCCAGGATGTCAGGGGATTTTCCACCTAGCGGATATGGTTAATGTTCGGGGTGTATTGCACCATTCCCGTTTTAAGAACAGACATGTAAGTACAAAAGTAAAGTGATGTCTTTGGCAATGAGGAATATAAGCAAGGTAATTAGGGTGATTTGGAAAGAGAATTTCTATTGGTCGGTTCCGTCACTACACCAGAGAGAGAGCTTGTAAAAAAGAACTTGAGAGGCTGTTTATAATCGTACCTCAGAGTCAAGATTAAAGTACAAGGCGCTGTGAAGGATAGTATACAGTTTACCACATGCAAATGCTAAGCATGACTTCGATACAAGTTGAGTATCCTTTATATGAAATACTCCATGTTAGAAATATGCCCGTGTTATTTGTATTTTGAAATATTTGCATAGATTTTATAGGTTGAGCATTCCTTATCTAAATGTGAAAGTTGTGATTCAGATTTTGTAACACATTCGAATTTGGTTTTCGGATTATAGATGTTCAACTTTTAGATTGGCACTAGCTGTGCAGAGCAAATTGGCCTAAAACTCTCAGAGATCACTAGTCTGCTTCCTGAGTGCTGGGATTTAAAAGCACATGGACCACACCTAGCCAATGTGATAGGAGAAAGATTTAGATAGTTCAAGTTTATAGGTAGGAGAGGCAATGAGGTTTAAACACTTAAGCTAGGCAAACTGGGCCTTCGGGTGGCAGAAATTTTGCCAGGCTAGACTAAAAATACAGATTTCAAAATGAAGTGGTGGTAGCAATAGGGGAGACAGTGAAGGCCAAGGAAAGAAAGCTTTCTGTCTACTGAGTAGTTAAAGGAAAACACCAGGAAGGCTGTCAGGGATAACAGCTTGTTCCACCACTGCATTGATTAAAAGAAAGGATGCAAAAGGAAAAAAAACAAAAAAACACAACTTGCTGTGGCATTGTGAAAATTTGGTGACCTTGAAAGCACAGTCAGATTTGGGTTGATGGGTAGAGGGACACAGGTGGGAGAGTTCTGAGGCATGCACTGGAGGTATGCCTTCCAAAGCCTAAGCTATGCGAAGCAGAAGAGCGGGGACACTGGATTGACTGGAACAGACTGAGTACAGGCTATTCCTCTGCATTGTCTCTGGATCATTGATTCACCTGAATGAAACCCATAGATTGGAATTATTTTCAATACTTAATCTGAATAACTTGTCTCAATTCAATAGGACATTACTATTCTCAGTTTGGTGAAAAATTAGTATCATAATATAGGCCTATTTCTGATGGTGGGAAGACTATAGGGGTTCTCAGAAAAATAGTAACTGTCACAGAAAGAGCACAGTTAACTACTAGATGTCCTTAGTGTGGCATCTTCATCTTTAAGAGTGATGTGTAAGCATCTCTTGCAGATGGCCAGTTTAGAAACGACCTGCTTCTTGTTAAAGTGACATTTAAAGAGTTTTGTTCATTTAAGGTGGTAGTTCTTCAAGTAAAACCAGAGCAAAAGGTACTTAACATTTATAAGCAAAGTTGATGTAAAAATAAAGTTTAGTATACACCCCATCTATTTTAGGTGAAAAGCCAAGTAAAGGAAATTCATACTAGGCCTCTAACTTGTTTTTCTTTTAATGATTTTTATCTCTGCAGCATGATCGGGAGGGTTTGCTGAGCATGGCAAATGCAGGCCCCAATACAAATGGTTCTCAGTTCTTTATCACAACAGTTCCAACTCCTCATTTGGATGGGAAACATGTGGTATTTGGTCAAGTAATAAAAGGACTAGGTGTGGCAAGGATGCTTGAAAATGTGGAAGTGAATGGTGAAAAACCTGCCAAAGTAAGTAAAAAGTTACAGTAAAATGAACAGACCAGCTTAGTTACCTGTCAGAGAAATGCATAATTGTTGCCTCAGAAAAGTAGGAAAGAGGTTAGGATGCTTTTGCTATACTGGCAATAGGACCTAGATTGGCAACTTTTCTTGAAACTTTTTTTTTTTAAAAAAAAACAAGGCCAATAAGATTAGTTTAAAGGAGATTTTTTTTTTTCTTTGAGATCTGGCTTTCCTTGAATTGTCTATTAGTCTCAATCCTTTTGTCTGTGCTAACTTTACTCTAGTGCCAGGATTTAACGACTATGCCCAACAAAGCGATTTTAAGACTTACCAGCTTCAGTGGGATCTTATGAAGTGATCTATGTTAGATTGTTTAAGTCTTCCCATAACCATGAGACGTGTGTGTCAGTAGTAAGTAACTATAATACACACCAGAAAGAAGGTAGCGCACTGTTGTTTAACTGGAAGTTTGACATAGAACTTGTTACTTTTCTTGATCTGCTTTTATAGCTTGCATACATTGCTTAATGGTTTCAGGTTATATTGTATTCTAAATGCCCATGCAGCAAGGTGACTATGAAAGACCCATAATGCAACCAGACAGTGCACAGGAATTAGAAATCCAGCTGTTTGTAGGAAGTGTGCCAACCAGTAATACAGGACAGACTGTATCACCTGAGACAGCTTCATGCATCGTGATGTAGTTCTCAACCCACTGTGCTCATAGCACAGTCCCTAACAGTGAAACGCTGTGAAGAGTGACATTGTTGTGTTAGCTGGAATGTACAAGAAAGGAAGTTGCTGTAATTTAGCAGATAGATGTGTCCCTGACAAGTCTGCCACATGAGTAGTAATGTATGTAACTGAGCTATGCAGCCTGCAAAGGTAGACTCTAAGATCTCTAGATACTCACTTCAGCTTACTGCTTTTTCAGCTCTGTGTTATTGCAGAATGTGGAGAATTGAAGGAAGGGGATGACTGGGGAATATTCCCCAAAGATGGCTCTGGGGACTGTCATCCAGATTTCCCTGAGGATGCAGACATAGACTTAAAGGATGTGAGTATTTTCAGATGGATACTTTTTTTTTTTTTTTTTTTTTTTTGGAGCTGGGGATAGAACCCAAGGCCTTCCGCTTCCTAGGCAAGTGCTCTTCCACTTAGCTAAATCCCCAACCCCAGATGGATACATTTTAATTACTTAAGTGAATTAAAATATTTAGTACTAAAAGCTTGGTTAGCCTATCATGTATATATCATATATGTTTCATATCATAGTGTTAAAGTCACATTATTTACTAATACCCAACATATTTATGTCCTTTTATACAGGTAGATAAAATTTTATTAATATCTGAAGACTTAAAAAACATTGGAAGTACTTTTTTCAAGTCTCAAAACTGGGAGATGGCTATTAAAAAATATGCAAAGGTTTTAAGGTAACAGCATTTTTAACAAGTTTAATAAGTTTAACATTTTTAATAAGTTACTTTTAGAATGTATAAACTGAATTATTATGAACTAAACTCAGAATCGCTCACATTTAGCAAGTTATTTATGTAATGACAGTTGTTTTGAAAGAGTAACATTTCTTGGTGGTGTGGTGCTGGGGAGGCAGAAGCAGGCAGACCTTTGGATTGTAGGAGGCTAGCCTGGTCTACAGAGCTAGCTCCAGGATAGCCCCAGGGGGCTACACAGAGAAACCTTGTCTCAAAACAACAACAAAGAGTGTGTCATCGATTTCATGTCCCTCCCTGTTGTTTGAGGTGCTCGTGGTCCCAGACCCCTGGCAGGTTAGATAAGCACGCTGAGCTACACTCCCAGCCTGGTTTTGACATGTTGTATCAATACCTTAGCCCCTGCTTTAGGATGCTCTTATAACTACTTCCCTTTTTTTTTTTATCTGGAATAAGCAGTTTCTCTAAGTTGATTCCTTTTAGAGAAAGGAAACTAAAAACTAAGATCTAGGGAACAGATCCTCAGCTCAACTTCTAGGATCTTTAAACAGTTCTAAATCAGTGTTACATAGCTGACAAAATAACTCTGTGAGTAAAAGCACTTACTAATCAAACCTGGGACCTAAACTTCCTGGAATCCATAGTAAAAGTTAAGTAACTGACTCCGCAAATTTGTCCTCTGACCTACACACACACCACATAGCACTACATAGTTCTTTGCCTCTTTCCATTGAATTCCCTAATATAGGAATATGGGTTCTGAACATAATTATATTGGAAAGTGTGTAATATGAACCTGAGTTGTACATAACTGGTATGGGGGTTAATATTAGTTGTTAGCTTTGGGGGAAAGTTGATGTAAAAAAATGACCTGGAGAAATAGGGCTAGGAATGCAGCTCAGTGATGGGAAGGTAGGCCTAGCAGGCTCTGGGTTTAATTTCTTGCATCTGAAGGAAAAGCGACATGAAAAAGTTGTGATCTTCAAGGGTGAGATGGACCGTTAATATTAGACACAATGTTGAAGAAGCAGTGTGGAGTTAACTGTTACTTTTATTAATGTTTTCTAGGTACGTGGATAGTTCAAAGGCTGTTATTGAGAAAGCAGATGTATCCAGACTGCAACCCATAGCCTTAAGTTGTGTGCTGAATATTGGTGCTTGTAAATTGAAGATGTCAAATTGGCAGGGGGCAATTGACAGTTGCTTGGAGGTAAGTCTGCATGATTTATTTATATTTTTGTCTTATCAAGTTAGAAAAAGTCCTTAATGTATTTTTATTGCCTAGCACCAAAATGAGACTTGACAAAATGTGACATAAGTCATCCTGTCTCTAGTTTGGATTGCTAGTTCTTTCTGTAAATTCATTAATTTTGCTTTTAATATTGTCACCTGATATGTACTTTGCTTTTATTTATCAAAACATGATTATCTTCTTATTTATTGGTATTTATGAGCTAGGCATGTGAACACAAAGCCTGGAATGATTAAGAATATAGGTATGCGTGTGACCTGTGCCTGTAATTCCAGCGCTGGGGAGGTAGAGGTAGGAAAGTCAGGAAGTCAGAGCTATCATTTGCTGTGAGGGAGGCCCTGTTCTCAAAAGCAAGACTAAAGCATGGGTGTGTAGACATGCTTTCTCTTCTGCCTGTGCAGGGTTTTATGCTTTGCTTTATGACTTGAGACTTAAGTCTTGGCTTTTTTGAAACAGGGTCTTATGTCCTTTAGGCTGACTTGATATTAGGTATTCCTGCCTGGCCTTTCAAGTGCTGGGGTCAAGCACGTTCCCACCATGCTGGGCTTAGCTTATCTTCATTTTGTACCTATTATGTCTATGGCCATGGTGCATGTCCAAGGGTCAGAAGACAACATTTGTGGAGTTGGTTTTCTCTCTGCCCTTAGGAGGAGTCCAGAGATTGAGTGGAGGTTCAGGCTTGCATGGAAAGTGCCTTTATCCATTGAGCCATTTTGCTGGCCAATTTTATTTACTTTTTAAAAGCCTGCATCATCAAAAAGCTATTTGGCATCCAGACTAGTTACTATTAGAATACATAGACACTGTCCTAATGTAGGCCATCCAGGTACATTGACTGGTACTTTGAAAAAATTTCCAGACTAAATGTTTTTTTGCACATTATTCTTAGAGCATGTATCAGTGCTCAGCAAGAACTAAAGACCTGGATGTGTAGCTTTGTGGAATAGCAGTACTTGTGTAGATTACAAGGCTACCCTGGAGTCCCAGCCATCTCATACCCCTTGCTTAAGTAGGTGGAATAAATGATGAGAACTGTATACACATATATTTAAAAGGGAACATGCAATAAGGAAAGTACAAAAGAGAAGGTCCACTCTGGATCTCTACTTCTGTAAGGCAGGTAATATTCCATCCTAAAAAAATTCTCAGTATTTGCTCTCTTAAGAGCTGTCATGCCAACAGAGTATATTGCTTTAAAAATGTTTAGGGGAGATGCCTATTAAAAGTTGTTCATGTTTATAGTATAATTGTCCCCTCTTCCCCAATGTCCTTGGGCTCTCAGATAAACACGTAAGCTTGTTTTCCTCATTACCTATAAACCTAGCTGGACACATACTTACATGGCATTCATGTGATTTGCATAGCCCTGGATTTTGGTTTTCAGGAAGTGGTGGACTGTCCTTGAACCAGTCACAGGATTCCAGAAAAATGACTATATTTAAGCTTTTATTTAATTTTTTTTCTTCAGTAGTCTGGGTCCACTTGGGCTAGAAACAGTACTGAGAACAGCACTCTGGAGACTGATAAGAATCCTATCCCTTTCCATGTCCACTCATATAGCTCTCTTCTCATAAACTCTACCTCGTGCTGGCTGGCACAGGTCCTCTAGCTCCAGAGAGTTGGAGCCAGTTGATAACAGGTCTTTTAGATACAAATACTGATGGTCTAATTTTTTCATAGGCTCTTGAAATGGACCCTTCAAACACTAAAGCACTATACCGAAAAGCGCAAGGATGGCAAGGATTGAAAGAATATGATCAAGCATTGGTAAATTTTGTTATTAATTGTTTTATAATAATCACCTTAAAAGTCTTAATGTCTAATGATTCTTACATTCTCTCCCCTATTTTAGGCTGATCTTAAGAAGGCGCAGGAGATAGCCCCAGGAGATAAAGGTAAATTGCAGGATTTTGTAGTGACACTTCATTTTGTTTTTCAAAAGTGGATACTCATGTACATTTAACCTTGACAGATATTGTTGTCCACAAAGAGTGCCTCTTATTGGGTCAGGCACCGACTATATAGTAAATAGACAAATATCCAAGGTCCCTGCCTTATGCAGAGCGTACGTTCTAATTCTGCTCAGGAATGTCCTAGCTTTATAATATGGCTTCATCCTGCTTCTGTGAACATCGTTTAGGTGCAGGTTCTATTCCATCAGTGCTAGTCAGAAGGTCAGCAGTAAGAAAGTATTCATTGTGATTGTAAAGTTTGGGACATGCCTGCCTTCCTCAAGCTGAATGTGGCTGTGACCAAACATTCTCTGTATTGGGTGTGCTGCAGAGTAGCTAAAACAGATAATGCAGACAAAAGTGACACCAGGTCTAAATAGTACTGCGAAGAGATGCCAGGAGAGTTATTGTCACTACTAGGTTGTTGGTCTTCTTTCCAATCTTGTAGATGCTTTGAAAAGTAATTGTTTCCCTTTTTTCCTCCCCAGCTATCCAGGCAGAATTGCTTAAAGTCAAACAAATGATAAAGGCACAGAAAGATAAAGAGAAGGCAGTGTATGCAAAAATGTTTGCTTAATAAGGATTAAAGTTTCCTTAACTATTATACATTGATTATATAAAGGACAATGTATATTACTGTCTACATAATCCCTGATGTGTTTCCCTTGATCTTTGTCATTGTTTACATAGCAGTGCTGACATCGGTTCCTTAATAAAGTTACGAATTACAGTGAATCTCATTATAAAGTGTTTCTGTCTGCATTTTCACCAAGAGTGGTATCTGGCCAATGTTTAGACTCTAAGAGGACCTTCTAGCCCAGTAGTCCTCAACCTGTGGGTCCACTGGAAAACACAGATTTACGGTTCAGAACAGTAGCAAAATCACAGTTCCAAAGTAGCAAAAGAATAAATTTTTGTTTGGAGTCATGAATGGCACTAAAAGGTTGTAGCACTCGGAAGGTTGAGAACGATGTAACCTGTCACAATTATGTGTATAAACCAGCAGGTATGGCTCTGTCTCAATAAAATTGCTTGTAAGTGTTGAGCTCTGGATCTTCTTTCGTGGTCTAGAATACACATTTGTTTTTATACTTAAAGATTTTAAGTTTTGCAAGACAAATATATTGTAGGAGCTTAGTAGCCCAAGTTTCTGTTGGTACTGGAAGGACTTGAAAAGCAAGTAGATGCTCTATTATTTATTTATAAAATTTTATTAATGACAAATATTTCATGATTTTATGGGACAACGTTAGATACAAAGTTTTTTACTTCAGTGTTTGAAGGACACTTGTTCAGAAGTTATCCAAACAAAGGAGGTTAGTTTGGCATACATTTACAGTATTCTAGAAACTGGCTGTCAAATGTGCCAGTAAGTGCAGGCACTTGGGCTTTACATGCCATTGTAAGCAGGTCCTCCTCCACCTTCTGGGACCACCCAGTTAATATTTTGACTTGGGTCTTTGATATCACACGTTTTACAATGCACACAGTTCTGAGCATTTATCTGTAACCGAAATCCATCACCCTGTTCCAGAGGAACAAATTCATAAACTCCTGTAAAAAAAATTATATATATATTTAGCTATGCAACAAAAGGCAAATAATGAAAAAGTGAGTGGGTATAAACTAATCACATGATAGAAGTGCAGCAGTACTCTCTGGGTTAGTTAACAAGCTAAAGACATTGACTCCAGTCCTTCCTTCTGACAGACAAGTCAGAGACAGGAGCTTATTCTTGAATATTTATCTTCCAATCGCACTTGAGCATACAGTGATTTTCATAAATCTGAGTACTGTTTATTCTACCATATTACTTATCTTGTTTTCATTAATTTTAACTGAAAGCTCTTAGGACTTAAGGGATTCAGTACTTGGGATGAATTTAGTGTCAGTCACTGGACTCGGTGTGGTCATGTCTATACATGTACACGTGAACCATCATTTCAGAACAGCGTTTAAAAAGACCCGAGAATAGGTATTTCTTTTCTGTAGTCCAGTCCATTTGTATGAGGGCAGACATGAAAGCATTTTGGAGATAGGTCATCCAAAGAGAACCTAACCAAAATCCCTACTATTTTATCATTGTGATTCAGGACATTCAAGAAATGGGTTTCATTTAGGGTGCTGAGCATAGAGTGTTGTGTGCACATGTGTGTGTGTTTCAATGGTCTCTTTGCAATGGAAGGGAGCATCTTGAACTGGGAAATTGTTAAATGTTTAGGAACAGAAAGAAATTGTTACTCACCTGCAGGGCAGAATCGCTGCTCAGGCCCATCATATATTGACAGATTTCTATTAACAGGTATGCTGTCATCCTTCAAGGTTAAATGTGCTGGCTGGTCATGTTCATGATTAGTACCACTCAGAGCCACAGAGGATAAGAGGTCAAAACTGATCTGTCCGTCAGGTTTTGGATACTCAATGGGTGTACAGTCCTTGGCTGGTTTGAGCTGTTCAGAGTCTGAGCCTTAAGCAATTTTGAGGAAGATGTTTAATAAAGTAACATCATTTTCTAGGACTCACCGTGTGTGTGTGTGTGTGTGTGTGTGTGTGTGTTGGTGGTACAGGCAGCTCATGCTTATAGGCTTTTACAATTGAACTTCATCTTCAGTTTCTCAATCAGTCTTGTTATGTAGTCCAGAACTTGGCCTTGAACTTAACTGTCTTGCCTTTACCTGTCCATGTCTGGCTTGTCCCCCCCCCCCCCTGCACCCCAACCCCCAGTATCCAAACAGAACCATATTTACCATGGCTCTGACAAGCAGGGTTAAAATGTGAAGAGGGTGGGTGGAGATGAGCTTAATGAAAGTGTTTGCTACTGAGCAGTGCAGCCTGGGCCCCCAACACTACCAAAAAGCGGGGGAAACAAAAACCCTGTAACAAGGTTATATTCTCTATTAAAAGTACACCTCACACATACATTTTTTTCCATATATAGGTACTTAATATCAATACTAGCATTAAGTATATTTGAATTACCTTTATGTTTTAGAGTCCATGGCTCCATTCCTCTCAATATCCAGTAAAATATTCCAGTGTAAATCATCCCTCCATATACCCCCAGGATCCCGTGGCAGGATGGCCTTATATTTCTGACAGCATGTAGCTCTTTCCACACCCAGGATTGCTTCAAATTGTCCTCATACTCAGTTACGTGGAGTCCTTTTATGAAAAACAAATATTAAGTGAAACATAGAGTGAGGCTTAGTTTTTAAAAACATCATGTGGACCCATGCAGAATCATGTCTGAGTATAACAGAATGGTTACAGACATAATTGGGGTCTTGTGGAATAGAGTGAGTCCCTAATCTATTAGACATGCCCACTTTACAAGAGACAGACAGATGATGGTGAGGTGAAGACAGGCAGAAAAGGGAGGAAAGAATGTGTAAATCAATCTAAGATGAGGAAAATTAGAAACTTCAGAGAGCATGCTCCTTGATTTTGAACCTCCTACTAAAGAACTTGTAAAGAAGAACTTGTTTAAAGTCATCTAGTTTGTTAAGAATACTACTAAGAAATCAATCTTTTGGGGGATGGGGGGTGAAGATGGTAGGGATTAAATCTAGTGCTTCATGAACACTGGGCAAGTGCTACATCTAGTATGGTACATTTAATCTTTAAGGGGAACAATTGCTTATTAACTGACTTGCATCTTTAGTTAATGGTTTTCTGTTAAAAATTTCAAGGGATTGTATTCCTTTTTTATAACTCTAAATTCCAGGGTCATCTGGTACTATGTATGCATGGTACAGCTACAGTAGGGCTTATGGTCCCATAGGGAATAGTACTTGATGAAAAATTAAGAGAACACTCTACCTACCGTCTGTACACTTCATCTTGTCTATCCTGCCTTGTCTAAGGTATCTCCTTGGCTTTTATTGGTTTTCTTACCTCTTAACAAGCCCATGTGCTAGATCTTCATTCTTAAGATACTTGAAGGCATAACCAAGCTGTGCTTAACACTGGTTTGGTTTTTTTTTTTTTTTCTCTCTTTTCCAGAGCTTGGGAACAATCAAACCCAGAGTCTTGTTCATGTTAGGCAATCTTTCAACCATTACCTCAAGTCCCTGACCTGCTAATTCTTAGTTATGTGTAGTTCTATGGACTAGGTTTATATTCACTGTTTGGAACTGAAAATGAACAATCTTTGCTGGAGTTTTTTTCCAGGTGCCAGGATAAATTAAGATAAATTAAGCCAAATATATAGTGTGTCACATGATGGCGCGTGATAATGAACAGTGCAAAGTAGGAGGCCATGTGCATCCCAATTGGCTGTTTGGATAGAGGCAGAGACCATGAGAGGAGAGGATGTGTGACCTAGATGTTCAAGAAGTGGACACCAGTGACTGCAATGCGGACTGTGGAAATGAGGTCAACAGCAGGGGGGTGTAGTTTAATTGTAGAACCCTAGGTTCAATACCCAGTACTGGCAAAGAAAAATAAAACAACAAAACAAGCCCCCAAAAAGCAAACAAACCCCAAACTGGCAACCATGGAGCTGAGTTCCCAGCTCCTGGGGGGGTGTCTCTCTGCAGGAACTTGTACGCATGTGCAGAGACCTACGTACACAAGTGAACAATGATAGTTGATTTTTTTGGAAAGTTTCCTGACCTTTAAATGTGTACTATGGCTTATGTATGCCTAACTCCTACACATTACATGTACTGTAATAACAGTAAAAATAAATAGCAAATATTAATAGTAAAAAACCAGTAAACAGTAATAACAGTGAAAATAGTTAATATTTATACATAGTATATAATGTATAAATGTATATAACATTTATTATATATACTATTTTATAATATATAGGCAAATGATTCAATGTGAATATAGTACATATAAATTATATCTATTAATATATAAAAGTATATATAATAATAAATACATAACTTACAAATAATAAGGAAAAATGAAATCAAAGAGAAAACTGGGTTTCAGAATAAGAAACTTGCTAGGGGTCATTTTATAATTAATTGATTTAGAGACAGTCTCATTACATAGTCTGGATTGGCATGGAACTCAGAGATCTGTCTGTTTCTCTTTGATTAACAATGTGTGCCACCAGGCCCAGTCAGACGGCCTCTTACTTTACTATGGTGGTCGTAGTTGTTTTCTGTCACAGCAGAGTTGTGATTATGCTTACAATATTTACTAAGAATAGGTGGCTGATTTTGCCACCTATACTTGGGAATTTGTGTGATACCTTTTTGAATCATTCCATAAGGTGCAGGTGTACCATGTGCTGAAAGGGGACATCACTGGTGCTCTACTTTGGATGTGAAGAAAATGACAGTTAAAATTTCTGACTGTAGGGGCTGTAGAGATGGTTCAGTGGTTAAGAGCACTTGACTGCTCTTCCAAAGGTCCTGAGTTCAATTTCCAGCTCACAACCATCTGTAATGGTATCCAATGCCCTCTTCTGGTGTGTGAAGGTAGCTACAGTGTACTTATATAGATAAAATAAATAAATAAATCTTTAGAAGAAAATGTCTGCCTGTCTTAGTATTTCTTTCATATAGGAGTTTCTCACCCGCTGTCTTTGATTGGAGATTTTCACTAGTTAGTTGCTTAAAAATTGCTTCTGCTGCCAAGCTTCCACTTTTCATTGCCGTGTGGGTACCTTTGATCTTGGGAACATTCATGAATCCAGGACTGCAACCAATTAGTAAGCCACCAGGAAAAGTGAGTTTTGGTATGGACTGAAAAGAAGATGAAGAATAATACATTCGTCAGCTCAAATGAGGCAAAACAAACACAAATATTCCAAAGAAGAGTAAACGCATGGAAAAGGGGTGTCGCAAGGAAGGGGAACAGCCGGCGCGTGTAGGGTTAGGACTGTGGCTTGCTTTCTATTTTTTTTTCCCTCTCCCTATCCCATGCCTGTCTTGTATGGGACAGAATTAACAAAACAATATGTTTAAAATAACATGCTTTTATTTATGTGTATCTGTCACAGTTCAAACATTTTCTAAGTTTCGGTGAAAATTGTAATTTTCTTTACATGTATTTTGAGAAATGAGTCCATGTCTTTATTTTAGTCTGGTATGTGGAGGTAAAGAATATACTCTAATGGCATTACAACGTCTAGGTGCTACTCTAAGCAACTGGAACTTTCAACTTCTGATAAAACAACCAGTGTAATAAAGGTATTGGTTAAAAAAGGTATCACTGTCTTCAGTTTAGCCAACAAAAGTACATTGTCTAGGGAGTAGGAACTGAAATAAGGACTGCATGGAACATGTACTCAGTTTGAAAAGGATTCAAAGCTTTATTTTAAAGTCATGTGACCTCCATGTTACTTTTCTAATAGATTAAAGGAAACCAAACACCAATTTCTAAAACAGTTTGAGAATCTAGACTATTAGAGGCAGAAGTGATCATGTTTTAAATACAATCCTGAAAGCAGAGATGCTATCTCCTTTCAAGTCATTTGGTCTAACCTTTAGAGCTGCTTTTCAGATTATCTTATCTGTCTGACTGATACTCTTCATAACAGTACTAACAACTTTTATCTGGCCATTTAGTTCTTATTTCATCATTTCACATATACCCAACAAACTTATTTCAAAATATTTACTTTTAACAGAATAACTAGAGGTAGAATCATAACAGGCTACCTGAAACACTTAGTTGGGATAAACCATTTTTAAAAGATAAATTTCCTTTTCAGTTTCCTGGTGTAAGTAAAACAATAAAAGGAAAGCATGAATCACACAGGTTTTTTTCTAATAAAAAAGTAAACAAAAGGCCCATGAAAATATCTCTAGAAATATATATTTTGGAGACAGGGTCTCACCATTCTTGTCTGGCTTCAAGTTCAAGAAATCCACCGGCCCTAGCCAACCAAGTGGTGAGGTTAAAGGCGTGCACCACCACCCCAATCAAATCATAACCTTTTTCCTTTTTATGTGTATGAGTGTTCTGCTGTATGCCTGTGTACCATGTGTGGGCCTGATGTCTGAGAAGGTCAGAAGCAAGTATCAGATGCCTTGGAACTGGAGTTGTGGATGTTGTGGGCTGTGCTACAGATGCTGGAAACAGAACCTCAGTCTTCTGCAGGAACAAGTGTTAACCACTGGGCCATCTCTCCACTCTCAATATATTCTTGAAACTAAATTCATGGTATACTGTAATCACTGTGTTTATGCATAATTTATAAGTATTTGTTAAGCTCCTTAAAGTTTTGTCCTATGAAATAAAAATTATGTTCTTAATTTGAGAAGTGCTGGAGGCTACCTGCAAGCCGCCTTCATTGAGAGCTCGGGCTCCATAGGCTATCCTTTTCCCACCTTCCAGGGTTGGTCGGATGCTGGGGTGATGCTTCCACCTCTGGAACTCTCTGAATGGACTCAGGTATGGATTCTGATAGTCCAGGCCAACCTTAAAGCAAAACAAAAATTAAAGCAGAGATAAACTACACTGAGGGTAAGAGAGTAAGCAAAAGGATAATTGCATTTCTAACTACAAAACTTTAAAGATTAAAAGATCTCAAGAAGCCGCTGTGCTGTGGAAATCAAGGTCCAAATTAAGAAAATGATTCTCGATGCATTTGTAAATAAGTATCCACAAGTGGAGTTGTAATTACATAACTTACCAATACCAACTCTACAAGTAAGATAGTAGTCCAGGCCGGGCAGTGGTGGTGCACACCTTTAATCCTAGGACTTCGGAGGCAGAGGCAGGTGGTTCTTAGTTGGAGGCCAGCCTGGTCTACAGAGAATTGCAGGATAGCCAGAGCTACACACAGAAGCCCTGCCTTAAAAACAGAACAAAACAAAAACAAGCAACAAAAAGAGTAATCTGTGTTACAGTAGTACTAGGGCAGAATTAAAGTGGTGTAAAAACAGTGGGAGGAAGTACAGCTTTTACAGCTGTATCGGTGCTCAAATTAATAGCTACACCTTTTTCTTTTCATAAGCCTGAGTCACTAGGGTAAGTACCACAGGGTGACACACCAAAGCCTGACAACTGGGTTAAATTATGTACTGAGTGCAGAAATTTAATGATGAATCATGTAAAAGGATCATGACACTAACCCTTGACATTGCTGTTAGCTATAAGATGTAGAAACTTGATTGTTCAAAATGTTTAAGATATAATTTATTGCTATAGCAATGGAAGAGGAAATTGTAATTTGTTTGTTTGTTTGTTTGATTTCTTTTTTTAAATGGTAGGTTCAGACTGTGGGCCAACTTATTTTTAGTAGCAGCATGCCATAATGGAAGTGGGCTCTAAAGTCAGCATCAGGCATGAATCCCACCTCTATCATTATGGTAATTTGAATGGAAATGGCCCCTTTAGGCTCATATGTTTGAATGCTTTGTTCTCAGCTAGTTGAACTGTTTGGGAGGATAGGAGGTGTGGCCTTGTTGGAGGAAGGTTGCAACTGGAGATGGGTTTGGTGATGTTAAGACTAGACCAGGCCCATTCTCTCTCTGGCTTCAGATTAGGGTATAAAGCTCTCAGCTACTGCTCTGGCACCACTGATGTCATGGACTAACCCTCTGAAACTGTAAGGAAGCCTCCAATAAAATGATTTCTTTTATAAGAGTTGCTTTGGTCATGATGTCTTCACAGCAACAGAACAGCAACTAAGACAAGGAGTTCCTGTGGCATTTGGATAGACTTATTTAATTTGCTCATAATAAGGATATGCTTCATAGCACACAGGATGGCTACAAAATTGACTGACCAATCTCCACTAACCTTCTAGAACAGTGCCTAGAGTGTGGTAGCTACTAGTATTACAGCTAAGCAAGTTGATGAATGTCTACAGTAGCCATAGAGATTTTACATGCTGGTAAGTTCAAAAGTCAGCTTTCTTTTTTTTTTTTTTTTTTTTCTTTTTTTTTCGGAGCTGGGGACCGAACCCAGGGCCTTGCGTTTGCTAGGCAAGCGCTCTACCACTGAGCTAAATCCCCAACCCAAAAGTCAGCTTTCTAATAGAAAAGTATTCTCTATATAAAGCTCTACTTTTCACATGGATCACCCTATACCTCTAGTAAAACTTTTTGCAATGGGAGAAAACTTACCACAAAACCAACAGCTACTAGAGGTTCACCTTCATTTAAGTGATAGAGGAAAGAGCCTCCATAAGTATGTCTGTCCAAGGGCCAGCCAACAGTGTGATCTACTCTCCCAGGTTTCCACTTCTTTTCATCAATAACCCATAACTAAAAACAAAACACAGTCCTTGAAGTCTTACAGTATTAATTACATTAATATTATGTAACATGTAATATTGTGTAATATTAATTACATGAAAGCAGCACAAAATTATTTTGGACAAAAATATAATTAAATGATTGTAAGCCAACATAAAGAAATGGTTCATGAAAGTTATGAACCCATTAGCACTTCAAATTAAGTATTTCTTTTGTGAGAGTATAGAAAAGATTATTGAAAAATTTCTGGAGTACTGGCTACTCAAGTATGCCTACTGTTGCGGGAGAGGGGAAATCAATGGAGTAGCAAACTTCAGAGCTGCCATTTTATCATTCTTACTTCAGCCATCTTACAATAGGATCATTGTTCATTGCCAGCTTTTATTCACAAATATTTATTTACTTATTTTTTCAGTGCTGGACACTGAAATCAGGCTGTCATACATTTTAGGCAAGCACTCTGACATCCCAAGACCTTTAAAAAATATGCTGTGTCATGTGTCACGGTGGTGAGGCCTTTGGGAGTCAGGCGGGAAGATTTTGTAAAGTTCTTAAACTAGCTCGGGATGCAGCTCTGGTAGAAGGTTTGCCTAACACAGTCAAGATCCTGAGTTTAATTCCTAGCACTGCAGAACAAAACAAAAAACAAGTTTAAAGGGTTAATAGAGTGTAGAATAAATTAAGAAAATATGCATTTAACTTTATTAAATTATAGATTAATATACAATGAGTATTTCCTGAAATATTTTCACATAATTTTGAATAAATAATTCTTTGTAGGATTTGGCCATTCTATAAGTAGCACGTGAGAAAGCCATCGAAGGGAATGTTATGGGAAATATTAAGGTTCAAATATTTTCAAGTTTATGAGGTGCTGTAGACATAATTTAGGCAATCATTTGACCTGTTTTAGTTTAAAGAAACCATTTAAATTAATGAAAAAATTAAAGTAAAATTAAATCAATATTATAAACTACATGATAATACAAATTAAATTCCATCACTTAAGGTTAAAATTTCACAAGCAAACCAGGATACCTCCTTCAAACCAATTCCGTAAGTCTGGGCATCACAGCTGGCCCTCAAATCAAACTTCTTATAAAGCTGCTTGGCTAGGTGTCCATGGCAGCCTTCTGCAAAGATTGTGACTTTGGCATGCAACTCCAGGCCTCTCTCAAATGTTGTCTGAAAAGCAAAAACTTGTTAAAAAACAGTATTTGATAAAATAAGCTAACAACGATTTAGGTACACAAAACATAGTAGACCTATGTACTGGAAGGAAAACTATCAGGACTATTTATTATAAGTGAGTCTAAATTTCCCATCTCCGTACATTCCTGAGTTTGCTTTTACCATCAGAAGCAAAGCAGTAGGTTTCTTATGAGTTATGAAAAGAAAATATGCATTAAACACCATATACAATCTAGTTACATCATTTTTTTTTTTTTAAAGAGTGGAAGTGCTGTCTGCATGTACACCTACATGCCAGAAGAGGGCTTCAAATCACCATGAAGTTCTGGGAATTGAACTCAGGACCTCTAGAAGAGCATACAGCCAGTGCTCTTAAGTGCTGAGCCATCTCACCAGCCTAGTTACATCCTTTTAAGCATTAGACTGCACTCAACACACTCTGCATCTACTTGCTTTATTTACTTTAACCTTTTCCCTACTGTCAACATATAGTATTGCGAAACAAATTTCCCTCTCACTAAAAAATTAATCAAATATGTATGTAGGTATGTTTGTATGTATGTATGCATGCATACATGTATATAAAGGCCAAGCATGTTGCATACTTCTGTAATCCCAGACCTTAAGAGACCAAGGCAGGAGGATTATGAATTTGAGATCAGCTTAGGCCACAATGAAGAGACTACGTCTCAAAATAAAACAAAAACAGGCTACAATTAGAGACTTTTTTCTAACTGCATTTACATCTGGCAGGTGACAGTTACTTAAGAACAATAATTAAGGAAATCCATTATAAAATATATTTTTTTGAGGTGTATGTGTATACAGATATATTATTTATATAATTAATAGGTTTATACCGAAGTAATGCTTCATAGTTATTTGCACATCATAAGTGTATGTATATTATATGCATTATACCAGAAATGAAACATTCATATTTTAATGGTCAAATAGATTAAGTTTTTGTTTCTGTCTTGCAGTGAAGGCCAAGCTGCCAGTGAACCCAGAATTCTTCAGTCTCAATAGTCACAACTACCTCAGTACTAGGCACACTCAGAGAAACAGCCCGCTTTTCACTTTGATTGGTAAATTGGTTTTTTCTTGAGGGGTGTCTATTTGTGCCATATAATCATATCACAGATAAGCATATACCAATAGACAAGACCGAGTTGACCACCAGACTGAAAAGCTGGAGCTGTTTCAAAATGTCACAGGCGAAAATCAAGCTAAGTAGGATAAAAAGTGAGTGGAGCACAGCAGAAACCACCTCTGCTTTTCCCCACGGCAAACATGGGGCAGGAGATCCCACCACATTCTTCTATGGTGTTTGTGGGTTTTTTCTTCTCTCACGGTTTTTCAGTATGTTGACCAGGCAACTTTTGAGCGCTGGGTATCAGCTTATCCTCCTGAGTATAGGTATGTGCGACCATGCCTGGCTTCTTTTATACATTACATTCATGTAATATATACATATGTATGTGTGTATTCAGAGAGGAATATGTGTGGTCTTTGTTGTGATGTTGTAACGTTACTATTATATGTAAATTTCTTTACAAATTAGGTTGTCATAATGTATAGAGAATAATTGCACAGGCAAGCAGCATGGCATGGCTTGTGTGCTTGCCACTGGCTTTCTAAGCAGAAAAACTTACTGGAGGAGACTAGATTCCTAATTCTGTTCAAGAATAGGAGAAAGGGGTTAAGCAATAAGCAATCACCAGGTCTAGGGTAACCGTATGTTACTTCTGTCCTCAAGAAACTGACCATGTAGTTGGGAGATTAGGTAGTAAACACAGACGGACAATGTATTGTGATGGGAATTTGTGTTTATTCTTATGGTAGGAAAAGAACCTGACAGTTGCAAGCTCTGTAATTCTTTTCTTTTGAAGCTCCAATCTATTTAGGCTTACATAAAATATTCTTTTTTAATCTTGGTTTCCTACCCCACCCCCCCAGTTTTAAAACAGAGTCCACAGCTATCCCTCTGCCTCAACCTCCCAATAGTGGGATAACCGGTACGTGCTCCCATGCCTGGTGCTAGCTATGCCTCTTAAGTTATATGTAGTTTAATTACTGATCTAAGTAGTGACTCCTGTGAGTCTGAGCGACTTTTCAGGCTTTGTAGTACGGACTCTACATAGCAGCAGCAGCAGCTAACGTGCACCTGTGTTCACCTGTCAGACCGACGTCGTGGAGGAGAGGAGACAACCAGTTTTAGGTTTCCCGGAAGATGGCTGCTGTGGTAGAGTGAATGAGACTGAAGGAGTGCCGATGCAGATGGCTGTGCTAGTTGCCACAACTAAGTCTCTCATTGAGTGAATGGAATCAAAGCTTTCATGTTTGTTCCACAGGTTTATGACTCAGATTTTATCTTTTAAAAATTATTCTTAAACATGTTATACTTGTGTTGAGCTCAAACGTGCCTCTTGTTTTTAAACAATTGTAAAAAATACTACTAAGTATATTCTAAAACCTCCATACTGTGCAGTTTGTAGGAAGACCTAAATACCATGCTTGGGTTGGTTCTTTTTGTTGAGAAAGGATCTGGTATGTAGCTAGCTTAGGCTGGCCTTGAGCCTCAGCCTCGGCCTCCCAAGTACTGGGCCTGCGATGTGCGCCATGCCCTGCCCTGGCTCAGCACATAGCTGTTGTTCGTAGGCATACCTTTGGTGCGCCATCCTTCTGTATTCCCACATCGTTAGTGGCGATTCCTTTCACACTACCATCTTCATGATAAAGGACCTAAAAATGATAAAAGCAAACTTAGTATTACCTCAGATTCATATTAACTTTGACATATTTGAAATGATGATGATTACAGTTTATCTTTGAAGCAAGAAGGGTGGGGGAACGTAAATAACCATGAAGCATAATCAAGAAGATGAGAAACTATTGTGACACCGCACTCCTGCTCCCTCTAGAGAAAAATGCTCTCTGGACAGTCAATGCAACTGCACCCTGGAATCATGGGAGTATACGAACCAAGGAGAGCGGGTCAGGTGGGTGCTGACCCAAGGAGAGCAGCAATGGAGAACGGGGTAGACATGGAACTGAGGTCTGGTTCCGAGCACTAAAGCAAACAATAAAGCCTGCTAACTGTTGGGGATTGGTTCTAATGCGTTGAATTAATTCGGCCCCAAAGTTGGGAGTCTGCATGTCCAAATACTGAAGGTCCTTTCCCCAAATGCTTTTCGATCAATCAATAAAGAGCCAACAGCTAATGACTGGGCAGATAGACTTAAGGTGGGACCTTTGGATTTGTGTGGACTAGAAATGGGAAGAGAGGAAGGAAGAGTCACCAGGATTGAGGGGAAAGGGTGGCAGGATCGGGGAGAAGGATGGGACATAAGAACGCAAGAGGGAAAGTCAACCAGTCATGTAAGAATTCTGGTAAGTGGCCTTCCCCGATTGGACCTGGAGTAACAGCGGAAGGTGTAGGAGTCTCAGGAGTACTGGACGGGAGCATTTGCTAGCAGAGGACTGTTTAGGCTCAAAGCCCAGCCTTTGAGCTAGCCACAGCATGTAAAAATTAACTGTGTGTGTGTGTGTGTGTGTGTGTGTGTGTGTGTGTGTGTGTGTGTGTGGTGTTTCAATCCCAAATCGAAAGAGCTCCTGGGTGGGTGGCTGGGAGTATGACCTGGCAGGAGCCAAATTGATGTAACTAACTACTGCTACAGCTAACAACAATCAGGAAAGAAGTGAATAAAAGAGAAGCTGTCTGAGAGACAATTAGTGTGTATACATAAAAGAGATGCCAGGTACTTAATAAAGTCACTCTCTGACATGGAGCCACCCAAGAATGTTTAACAAAGCAGTGCGAAACTCCACACTGAGGTCTAAAAACCCAAACGCATATGTATGGACTGAGGAAACAGAAACTTTTAGCAATAAGGACAATACAGGGGCCTGTGTCTTTTACTTGGCTTTGATTAATAAAAAAATTGAATTTTCTCTGACACAAAGGTAAAAGAATTTCTTCTTTGTAGGATGATGCCATTCTGCAGCAAGGCGGGTCCAGGATAAGGCGAAGCCTATCATTGGATGAGAAGGAAGGGTAGGCGGGGAAAAGTCTAGGAGGAGGGGAAGGAGGAGGAGGAGGAGAAGTGGGAGATGAAGATGGAGTCTACAGAGAAGGATGGCTTAGATTTAGATGACCTAGGTCAATTGTATCTTGTCTAGGTGGGCGGTTCATATCTTTATCAATTGGCAGGGAATTTATTGTGTGGATGTATTATAGATCGAGAATTTAACACATAAGTCTAATTGTTAAATTATAAGTTTTTGGAACTTTGATTTTTACCAAGCTAAAGAGGAGAGTATGCGAAAGAAATGGCTAAGAGGCAGGTGGAATGTGCGGATCTGGTTCTGTTGCTTGTGAGGGCCAGCAGAACGAGGTGTGTGTGTGTGCGTGCGTGTGTGTGTGTGTGCGTGTGTGTGTGTGTGTGTATGCGTGTGTGCGTGCGTGTGTGTGTGTGTGTGTGTGTGTGTGTGTGTGTGTGTCAGGCGTGGCACCTACGGCCTAGGGGACCATTGGGAGAGGGTGGCTTGTGTGGCAGAGTCGCAGCTGGAGCGAGAGGATCCGGCTCACAGGAACTGATTGAAAAAGTTCTTTTTAATTTTTACCACAACACTTCTTACCTCTCTTCTTTCATTATTTCTTCAAAAAAAATTATGTATGTTTTATTTTATGTCTATATTTTATGTTTTGCCTGAATGTTCATGCTGTGCCTTCAGAGGTCAGAGGAGGGTGGCAGATCTCCTGGACTAAAAGACAGTTGTGTGTGCTGGCATGTAGGTGCTAGGAATTACACCTGGATCCTCTGGAGAAGCAGCCAGTGCTCTTAACTGCTTCATCCTCCCAGCCCTTTCCTTTCTGTTATAGAGACAGCGTCTCACTATATGGGCCTGGCTAGCCTAATGTGGACCAGGCTGGCCTCAGATTCACAGTGATCTGCCTGTCTCTGCCTCATGAGTGCTGGGGATTAAAGGCACACCATCATGCCCAGGTGCCTGGCTTTTTAAAAGGATATTTCTTTCTCAGCCTGTGAAAGTAGGGGAATTTTTGGTTTATTGTTCATTGAATATTAAATTGATTTAAACAAATTGTTTACAAGTTATGAAGGTTCTTTTGGATTTTCAAATTTAATTCCTTGGGGTCAACAGTTTGAAATGGTTCCCAAAAACTATTACTCTGTGGGAACTAACAGAAGAAGTTCTTGGAATGGAGAATAATCTACACAGGTTTGAACTAGTTCATTCATCATGGTACCACTTTTGAAAAGGGAAAGAAATGTGTTTAGTGGAGCACGACAATAGTAAGGGAGATCAAATTACACAGCATGGTGGTTGAAAGAAATGAGAATATTAGCCTGGGAAACTAAAACCTGGTGAGTAAAGGTGGGGAAAGAGTGAAAAAGACAAGAAGAGTGTCCTTGGAAGAGGGCATAGACTTGTTTTGCAAAGCCACACAGCAGATGATTTCCACTGAATAAATGAAAAGATGACCAGGAGTCCACAGAGAGATTCATATCCCCATGGCGTTCAATCACATGACGGGAGCAATAGAAGAAATTCAATTCCTCTTTGGATTAGCATTTTTAGTATTTTCCCCAATTTTGCTATTCTAAAATGCTAAGATTTTTCTAAACAATTTACCTCTGTAAAATTATTGGTTTACTTTTGTAAGAAAGAGATTGTTTCCTATAAATGTTAAAAAAACAAAAAAACAAAATAAAACTACACAGACCTCAGCAGCAGCATATCCAGGGTACACTTCAACTCCCAGAGCCTCTGCCTGTTCTCCCATCCAGCTCACGAGGTGTCCGAGGCGTACGATGTAATTGCCATGATTGTTCATCGGAAGACCTGCAATTTTTATGCAATTTAAAACCTGACATTTTATTGCTAAGGCACTTTGATAATCTAATATACTTAATTTAAAAAATCTAACCAGTGTGTACTACTGCATAAATATACACATTATCTTTTTGGCTATCATGACATTTTTTAAAAGTTTGGGTATAGTTCTAGCTTATTAAAATAAAGTCAATATTAAAGCCTGAAATAAAAAATTCCTCGCTGGCTTTCAAGGCTCTTTAGAGAGGAAGACAAAAGAACTGCACCCTAGTCTGGCCTTCTCATTAGCTCGCTCAGCCATCTCTGGGCAAGTCCTCCACATTTCCCGGCTTCTGTGTTCTCATCTGCAGATGAGGGTTTTCCTCACTGAGATGCAGCCCCTCCAGCCGTGCAAGCCCATGCTTTCGTGACTGTGCATACTCTACCTGGAAGAATTGGCACAGGAATTCTGTGTTTCTCTGTTAAAATCGCAAACCTGTCTTCTGTTACAGGAGTGTTAAGTGGAGCCTGGGAACAAATGAGAACAGGAAGGAGATGCTTTTACTTGTATGTTGGGTGATATGCCTCTGAAAGAGAAGAGAGAAAAGGAACTCCTCTCCTTTGCTTTGAAAACCTTGTAACTAAATTGTTTTGTGTCTGTTGGAAACAGAAATCCTTTTTCCTTAGAAATGTGTAAGCGTGTCTAAGAGTGTTTAGCCTGCATGTACAGCTGTGTACCTTTATGTGCCTGGGGCCCACAGAGGCCAGAGGTGGCTCTGGAGTTACAGATGGTTGTAAGCTGCCACGTGGATGCTGGGAATTGAACTTTGGTCCTCTGGAAAAGTAATCAGTACGCTTAACCACAGACCATCTCTCTGGTCCTAAGATGGGGATCTGAAAAGCCAACCCATAGTTCTTGGTGGTTTTGAGAGGCCTCTTGAAAGATGTCTGAACTGTGTACATCATGCCTCCCTGTCTCTGTGGGCCTCAGTGCCTGCTGCAAGTTAAAACTCTGCCTAGTTGGAGGAAAAATTAGAAAAGTTGTCCTTTTGGGGATAAAGACAATCGACATGTATGTAGAACTGACAGCTGTGGTGTAGAGGTCTCAAGGCAATAAAGGGCTTTGACATTAGAGCTGACACTGCCAATCTAATGATTCGGGTTTCTGATAACCTGAAGACAGAATAAGTCCCTTTTCTTAAAATAAAAAATAAGGGTTTTTGTTTTTTTTTTTGTTTTGGTCTTTTTTTTTAAACCATGCTATTTTGGGAAGGAGTGCACAAATCAAAGTTTCACATTATAGTTTATTCCATAAAAAATGAGTGCAAATAACATTTATATACTTATTCAACCTTTATTAAGGGTATTCACAAATATTCTAACTTTGGATGCAGGACAAATATAACTCATCCTACAAAAGAAAAAGTTGAAGTAAGATTTTAACCAATTTCATATTAATTTTGAAAGCAATGAAAACTAACACTGAGTCTTCTGGATGGTCATACTTGTACCCTTTTCTGCTGAGATTAGAAGAAACCACATTATTTCTTTAGAAAATTGATTTCAGGTGCCAGAGAGTTGGCTCAGTGGTTAAGAGTGCTAGCTTTTATAGAGGACCTGAGTTCAATTCCTAGCACCCACAACTATCTGTAATTCAAGTTCCAAGGAGATGCAATGCCCTCTTCTAACCTCTGTGGGCATCAGGCATTTTCATGATACACACACTTACATGCAGGCAAATACTCATACATATAAAATAAAAATCTAAAATAAATTTTAAAAGAAGAAAATTCCTCTTTGGTTTTAGATATTGCATTATCCCAGAAAAGTCTACATAATATTTTACTAGGCAAACATTTAGAACAACAAAGTGTTATATTAGGTAAATTGTTCAAAGAAATTCTCAAGATCATGGCTTCTCATATGTTCAGTATATAAATGAGACATATAGGCAGCGTTATATAAAATAGGAGTTACGGGTTGGAGAGATGGCTCAGAGCTTAAAAAGCACTGGCTGCTCTTCCAGAGGACCTGGGTTTGATTCCCAGAACCCACATGGTGGCTCTCAATTGTTTATAACTCCAGTTCCTAGGGGACGAAGTTCTCTTGTGATCTTCACAGGCACCAGGCATACAGGTGGTGCACAACTATATATGCAGGCAAGACTTTCATATACATAATAAAATAAGTAAATACATACAATTTAAAAACTATGAGTTACTATGTCAAGTTATAATTCAGTTTCTTCTTTCTTGTTTTAGATTAGGTCTTGCTATGGAGCCATGCTGGCCTTGAATTCATCAACCTCCTGACTCTGCTTCCTCCATGGTAGGAGTACAAGAGCAATCAACTATATTTAGCTTTCCAGCTATTGTTCATTTGTGTGTGGTGCTGGAAACTGAACCCAGGTCTTGCCACGCTTGCTATACTACTTAGCTATAGGCTCAGGTTCCTTTTCTTTGGTTCTATTTAAGTTTAAAAAAATTAAAAATATATATATTTACCTAACAATTTAAAATTTAGATTTACATGATAAGTGTTTTCTTTATTTTACTAATTTGAAAGTAGAGACAGCATAGATTAGACCTTGTGTAAGAATCATTGTCCTACCCCTTTCTCCTTCCAGTCTGGGAAGAGCTCTTTAAAAGCAGCTGGATCAAGGCAAGCCCCTGAGAGCGTATGAGCTCCTATCTGAGCAGCTTTCTCCACCAGACACACACGGATGTCCTTTTCCTGTTCAGCAGCCAGCTGCTTTAGCCGAATAGCTGCAGAGAGCCCTGCTGGGCCGGCACCAACTATTACCACATCTGCTTCTTCTGCAAATCTCTCCATATTCACTCCTGGGAGGAAAACAGGTTAAAGATAAAGAACAACTCTGGGATTAATAGAACCACATAAGTCTTATGCTGGTTTAGGATACATTAAGATGTGTTTTAGTGTGTTTACCATGCTTAATAGTATAATTTATAGATATTATCTCTGGGCTGTGCATAATAATTATAGTAAGTATATAATTTGATGAATTTCAGGTTCTCTTAGGTTCAGTATGTATCTTATTTTGCTTCTCATGAACAGTCTTTTGGCTTTGAAACCCACTATTATAAATTTAGAAGGCATGGTGGTTCACACTTATAATCATGACAACTGGGCGGTAAGAGCAGGAGAATCAGGAGTTTAAGGTCATCCTGTTACATTCAGGAGTTCAAAGTCAGGCCACTACATGAAGTCCTGTTCTAAAAGAAACAAATGAACAACAACAAGTTTTTACTTATCTAAGCCGTAAGATGTGACACATTTGATAAATCTGGGATATATATTGGATGCTTTTAAATTATCATGAAAAATAAAATATTAATACCAACAAGATAATATAAAGTATCTAGGGAAGTCTCAAGAATTTTATGAAATCTATGGCCTACCTTCCCATCTTTTGTCTTTTTCCCGGGGATGAATAGTGTAGTGAGTGGTAATCTGAGGTACAGCAGAGGTTGAAGAGCATCTTGGAGCACACAGAGGTAGGCACTTTTTAATTTTTAAGGCATGAAACCACTGATATGCTGCATAAAAATGAAAACAGTATCTTTTTAAAAATTAGTTTCCATCTGTTGTATACTGAAAAGTCTCTCAGCTGAACGAATATTTTAAATAATTGACACAATTCTAAATGGAATGTTTTTTCTTATATGAATGATACAGCTAACTTTTGCTCATGAAGCAAAATTTCAAATCTTAAAATGAGTAAGAGAATAAAATGAATGGCTGATAGTATAATAAAAATGAATGGTTTAGAATTTGAGAGGGATAGTTACTCATTAAATGGCACAAAAATAGAAAAACATGTTTTTTTCTATTTTTGTTTTGTTTTTCCAAAAACATTTGGAAAGAATATATACATTGTTCTTTATGTCAAATGAATTCCATTCAATCCACTGTCTTTGATTGTTTGTTTGAGACATGGTCTTAGATCGCCCAGGCTGGCTTGGAACTTGTTAAATAGATGATGCTGGGTTTGAAGTACAGAAATCCACCTGCCTCTGCCTCCCAAAGGCTGAAATTAAATGTGTTTATCACTATACCAAGCTTAATCACACATTTTTATTAAACATCTCATAATATTATATAATATATATAATAATTATATAGTCACATATTCTTTGATTCTTCCCCTACTGAGTGTGGACTGGACCTTAATAGTTTCTAATAAGTGGAATATTAAAAGAGAAAAACTGGAACTTTATAGTAAAAAATATAGTAGTTATAATTTGAATAAAGTGAATCAAATGGTATTTGAATCACATACCATTTGAATATGACCAGCAGAACACTGATGTCACATGCTATTGATATGATGTAATGAGAAAGATTCTTAACCTGTGTGGTACATACCCTCAAAATCCTTACTCTTCAGTCTAACCAGGAAATCGTGAGAAACCACCAAATAAGTTTAGATTAAGAAGCATTCATTAAAATGCTTGTATCAAGATCACAAATGACAAGAAGCAGAGGAACTGTCCCATTGAAATAGATGGAGGTATGCATGGACTAGATCCTGGACCAGAAAATGGCAACCTCAATAATTTTGTAGTATAATAACATTTCATCAATGTCAGTTTCTTAGTCTTGATATTCACCATGATTATATATGATGTTAAGGTGGGAAAGACACGTGGGAACTCTGTATTTGCTCTGCAACTCATCGGAAAGCCTAAAGCAAGTTCAAAATAAAAAGTTAAAGAATACAGTGGTAGGTAGATCAAAGACTGAAATACAAGAGCTACAGCTATTCAGATGGGCATGGTGACATGCCTTTAATCCCAGCACCTAGAGGCAGAGGCAGAAATAGGGGATCTCTGTGACTATGAGGCTAGTCTGGACTACACAGGGAGTTTCAACCAGCTGAGGCAACACAACAAGACCAATTATGCCCTTCTTAACAGGATCAGGACCTTCCTAGTAACAATTTCAATGGTTATATACAAAGAAACCTGTGAAATTGCTCGATTTCTAACTTGGATTGTGTCTTATGAAGCACCTACAAATGAAGAAACTTTTATAAACTTTTGTAAAAAGTTAAATAGTAAAGACAACGAGTTTTGTTTTGACTGTATAATTTACACTTTCCTGGACATGATGACTGGTTAAGAATTTTCCATGTTAATATTATGTCTTGGTTGGGGTTGTGGCTCAGTTGGTAGAGTGCTTGTCCAGTTGGGTCATCAGTACCTCATAAACCAGGTGAAGCAATGCACACTGGGAAGATCAGAAGTTCAAGGTTATCTTCAGCTACATAATACCATAACCAACCTGTGCTATATGTGAACTTGTTCCAAACAAAATGCCCCTCATAACTTTCTGAGACGTGGAGTAGCTGCAATCCCTATTTACAGCAGGTAAATAGAAATTCAGATAGTTTCTTCTAATACCTGTCAAATTTTGAAATAATAATTATCTCTGAAGTCCTGGAACCTGAGGCCATGGTACATTTTTTTCTTTCAATTAAACAGAAAGAAGAAATCTTTCAAATAAAAATTAACCTTATATAAACTAATTTTATCTTTTGGCACCACTTACATGGTTAATATTTTTAAATATTTCAACAAAATAGTTTCTCAAGTGATTCCTAGCATCAAGGCAATAAGTACTAAGTTGAATGAAGTGGGAAAAACAGTTGGAGTAGAAGTCTAATGTCTTGTAAGTACTATACATTTCTTTTGCTAATTTTAAAGTAGAAGGGAAACAGATCTCTAGCTTGTTTTGCACACTAAAAATTATAATATTGCTGGGCAGTGGTGGTGCATGCCTTTATCTCAGCCTTTATCTCTGTGGATCTCTGTGAGACTGAGGCCAGCCTGGTCTACAGAGCCAGTTCCAGGGCAGCCTGGACCACACATAGAAATCCTATCTCGAAAAAATCAATCAATCAATCAATCAATCAATCAATCACGCTGGAATACTTTATTAAGACCAAGATTAAATCTTTATTTACCCCAAATCATGGGAGGAAAGATATCAATAAGTAATTCAGTTTGAGTTCAAACATACTAACATCATTTTAAACAGTATTTATTATATACTGTAGTTTACCATATACAAGTTATCACTTACATCTGAAAATTAGTAAGTGGAATATGACAAACTTTAATTCTATTATTTATACATCTACTAATTGGATCTGTGGTCTCTGATTTCCATTTAAAAAGGCATAAATACTTAAATGAGCATGGTGTCTCTCCTGAGACATCTGAACATTTAGGAATAGAGACAGGGTTATGGTAGGGAAGCAAAGTCAGAGTCCACTGAACACTGATCAGCCACACACATTACATACTTAAGCACACTTAGTGTCAACACTAGCAGTAACACTGAGTTATGAAAATGTATCAAACAGCATTCAAAGAAAAGTCACTGACTGGATCCAAGACTGCATCTAAATTAGGCTGTAAATAGCTTTAAAAGTATAACATATCCTGTGTAATAGATGCTTGGTTTGAATATAAAACATATTGTTTAAACAAATACATACATACATATATATATACATATATATATTCATTCGTTTAAAAATCCTACAGCCAAATTTACTTCAGTAGTGATTTATATTAAGCCAATTACAAAAGAATTCAAGATCCTCTAAACTTGTTTGAATTAGGGGGTTGTTTTTAAGTAAAAACTTAAAACTGTCATGAAACTGCTTTAAGAAGCACCCTTAACAGAAAACGCCTGGAGTTAACTTAGGATAATGCAGAAAAATTTCCGACTCCAGACATAATTGTTGATACATGAGTTACACGATATGACAGGCTAGACTTCAATTAAGATTGGACTATCATGGCTGCAAAGACGAAAGTCAGGTCAGAACCAAGGAGACAACCCACACAAGTTTTTCTTTCTTTCTTTCCCATTTCTAATAAGGCTGCAGATAATACCTGAGCCTTGGGGTAAGGATTAGGATCCGCATTTGGGGGAGGGGGGGACTCCACCGAGGGGGCAATGTTGACATTTTCCTCTTCTCATGACCTTTAACCTAGATGTTAATTCTGCCAACTGGGGCAACTCCAAGGTCGGCAAGCCAGGGTCCGCCAACAGGCGCTGACGGCATTGACCTTTGCCCTAGTTTAGCCTAAGAAAACAGACAAGGAGAGAGGTGTTTGCAGTACCCCAGGTGTGGCCCCAGTCTCTTTTGTCCCAACTTATCCACCTTGCTCCATCTGTCCCCACCAGGAGTTTCATCTCACCAGGGCAGGGCAGCTTGGTTAGTCGCACCAACATGTTCAAAGTGACCCGGAGACTTGATCGGATACAACAGAGAGAGGCGGGTCGGTGGCCTGAGGACGGCGCTGGACTTCTAGGCCACGAGGGGCGCCATCACCTGCCAAGAAGCCCCTACTGCTCAGCTTCTGTCAGCCTCTGGGATCTGCTGATCGCCCTTGCTTCGCGGCGTACCCGCCCCTCTTCTGCTTTGCGCCGGCGCCACAGAGGACACGATACCCAGTAAGGTTTCCGGGTCACGTACAAGCGAGGAAAAGGCAGAAGACTCCATCTCCCAGTCATCCTCATCCAGGAACCTAGTGTACGGAAGAGGCCCACACGGTCTCGCATGCGCGCGTGCGCACTAGAAGCATAGCAGGGATGAGTCGCTCAGCATTCTGGGAGTTGTAGTGTTCAGCTCCAGTGTCTCCCGATCCGGACCCGAGGTGTGCGCAAGGAGTGCCTGACTTGATATCTGATTGGCTGTCTGGGAAAATGAAAAGTACTTGTGGTCCAGGGCAGAGACAAACGAGAAGATGGGGCGGGACTCCGTGTGGGAGGAGGCGGAGCCTGTGGGCTTTGGGCGCGAGCGGTCGAAAGGCAGTTGGTGAGGGTTCGGTTGCTTGGTCCTGTCCGGCGGTACCAGCTCAGTCCCATGGCTGATTCTGAGGAGTTTCGGGCTTCTTCGCCACCGCCGCCGCCTCCCTCGTCTCCGTCGTCAGGCGCCTCTTCGTCGTCCCTCAGCATGCCAGTGAGTTTGGGCTGGCGGGGTCCGAGCCGGAGCCACGGTCCAACGGTGGACCCGCTGGAGCAAGTGGAGCTGCAGATCGGAGACGTGAGTGTGGCCGCTGCGGCCGGGAGCTGCTTGCAGCTAGGGTGCTCCTGCCTGCAGTTCTTGGAGTTGAGGGCTAGCCTCGGCTCTCTCCGTCCGCATCTTTCTGTCCTTCTTCTGCCTGCAGTCACCCACAGCACCGCTACCGGGATCCTCTCTCCGCCTCCTTCCATCCTTCGGAACATTTTGAGCAGGGACTTGAGCCTGCGCTTCTAGTTGGTCCTCAGCCCAGGGCTAGCTGGTGATGCTATTTATTGTGTGTCGCATACTTGCTCTGTGTTGGACTTGAGTGGACCAGGGCTAATCACAGCCGGCAGCCGAGGTCATTGGTTTCACTGATGGTTAGACAGAACAGATTAGACATCCCTGTAATGCAAAAATTACGGGAATTTTTTTTCAATCTCGAATTCCCAAAAATCAGTTCCTGACTCCCAACACATATGACACTGAGGTGGTTGGAGGGTCACAGCGTCACTTTATAAGGACTCTTGAGAGGGAGAGAGGAATGAAGTATGTAGCGGACAAACTTTCTGGGAGAGCGTTGTGGAATAACCACACTAAAGATTGGAAACTAGAACTGGTTGACAGGTTTTTATTGTTTCATCAAAAGAGATGGCTAAAGTGCTGGCCCAGGTTTTTAATTTTTTTCCCAAAACAATACTGGTTGCAGATAAATGTGTAGAATAAATGCTGATGTGATATAAAAAAGTGTTACTTTATATATTTTTGGTGAGGAAAACATTTGATTTAAAAGTGAGTTTTTCATAGCTGTGTGTGATGTTAGATGTTCTGTCAGCTCAGCTCAGAATATCAGTTCTTTTGATTTTTTTTTTTTGTAGTTCAAAAATAAATATTCATGGGTGAAAATAGTGGAACAGGGCTATTCTTACCCAGTTACCAGCAAAAGTGGTTTATGAGGAAGTCCTTTGGATGGCTCTGTTACTTTTAGTCAAGAGGTTTCCAGATTGCTTTGGTGAAGTATACAGGAGTTGGGGGGTGTTTTCTGTTAAAAATACTGACTTGCCATATTTAGTGGGTGTTTTTATGGCAGGTATGTTTCCTCAATATGAAATTTTGTTTCCTTGCATAATGAAAAAAATTTAGAGGTTCTGCATGTAGGTCAGGTAGAGCTATGTGTCTCCCATGTTCTGAGACTTTGGGTTAAAGAAAGAACCAGTGTTTCTTTGAAAATTCCTTCTTTTAAAGAAAAACATGTGGGCCTTTGATTGAAGGTTTTAAGCTATATTTAGACTATGAAGTTAGACAAGATTTTTAAAAAAATAAGCGTGTGTGAGGTCCAGAGCGTGGCTCAGTGCTGGAGGTTCTGGGTCCTCATACCATAAACGAACCTATTTGACTTTTTTCTTTCATTAAATTTCAGGCGGCGTTTTCATTAACTAAACTCCTCGAAGCCACATCTGCAGTATCAGCTCAAGTGGAAGAACTTGCCCTGAAGTGTACAGAAAATGCACGTTTCCTTAAAACGTGGCGAGACCTCCTGAAAGAAGGCTATGACTCGCTGAAACCCGACAACTAGTGACTGGCACAGAAGATGCTGGCATGTGGACCGCATGTGGGACTGCCCGACTCCAACATTTATACTGAGAATGAAACTCTTCTTAGTACTCTTGCTCTGTGAAAGCAGAGTACTGGACTGCTCTTATTTGCTTATGCGATTTCCCTGATATGACAGTGTTTGCCTTAAGTGCTTTCTGCCCTCTAAGCTTCTGTAGACTTCCTTCATGAGAGCTAATTCCATCAGTAAGTAACTGTCATACTAGAGAGAAGATGACAAAAATGCTTGAGTTGGGAGTTGACCCCGGTGTGTCTCCTGAGGCAGCGATGAAGATTTCAGGAGCATGGTCCAGCCCCACGGGACACCGACTCTGAGAATGGGGGTGGCGCTTTGTTTACTTCCCTTATCCCAAATGCCACAGCCACCACACAGCACCCACTATCTGTGAATAAGACTCGATGAGTATAATTGAAGGAAAAATACGCTTTTTTTTTTTTAATGGGAATTTGACATTTTTTCTGCCTTGAAGCCTGTGAAGGCTTCTGTCTTAGTCTCTTGAGGGCCAGGACTTCTGGTGTGCAACACCGTGCCCAGTAGAAAGTTTTGAATTTTGATGATGATTTTAAAATATATTTTTACTCATTCTATGACTCCATTTTTAAAAAAGCTTTTACTTCATAAAATGAAAACTTTTATAGAATGCATGCTTTTTTTCCTATTTATTTTTATACTTAACTGCTTCCATAGTTGATATTTTTCTTGTTGGTGTTCTATATGTTCAATTGCTGTCTTTGAAATATCAAATTTATGGCTATATGCTAGGTATTATTAAATGGAGCTTTGCAAGTTATTTATGTAATTCTAAAGTTGGTTTCCAGTGTCTAACGTTTAACCGTTTGTATGGGTTTGCTGTCAGTTGACCTTAGGGTTAAGGTTCCAGTTTATCTGTACTGTGTTTTATGTATTTAGTGCCATCTGTCTTCAAGCCATGTACTACCTTGATACATAGGACTTTGAAGTATCTTTGATGTGATGTCTGTGTCGATACATTGATGTGACTAGAACTCTCACTGGGAGCTGTGGTAGGGGACAAATGGATGGGCAAAGACTAGTTTTGACATAGTCATAGTGATTTTTTTTCTTTAAGATCACACAACATGTATAGTGTGATTTCTGTACCAAAGAATGCAGAATGCTTATTTCTGTATGAGAAATACTTATATATTCTGAAAATTGCAATTTAAAAAATATATAAAATAAATGTATTACAAGTAAATTTGTTTATTATTATTATTAATAGTAATTATTATTATTATTTAAAGTTTTATGAGATAGTTCAACCATACAGAAAAGGTGAGTGATTCAAAGAGTCCCATATATTCCTATGCAGGGTTAAGTTTGTATTTTTATATTTTCAGCTATCCCCTCAACCCCAAGTGTTAGACTCATTGGAACTTTACGTTGCCACCTCTTACACCCATCCCCTTGTTTTTCTCACCATAGCCACTGTCTCAGAAATGTTAAGTTTTTGTTAATTTTGGATTAAATGGTATTAAGTAGTTGGTGATTTGTATCCTGTACCACTCCCAACCCTGCTGAGGACTGAGTGTAGGGCCTTGTGTATGCTAAGCAGGTACTCCTTGGGCCCTTAATTTGTGTTTTGAAATTTCCTATACTTACAGGTGCTTTGTTTTTGAGACATGGCCTTTTAATGTAGACTGGACTGACCTTGAAGTTGCCACGTAGCCAAAAATGACCTTAAATTCCTACCTTGCCTCCACTTCCAAAGTGCTGGGATTAGAAATTGTCCCCTTTTATATACTATGTGCTTTATTTGGTGAGAAAGCTTCAGGATAATCATTTTTCTTAAAGAACTACGATGTTTTTTGTTTGTTTTGTGAGACGGGGTAGCCCTGGCTCCTGGAACTAGCTCTACAGACCAGGCTAACCTTGAACTCAGAGAGAGCCACCCGCCTCTCCCTCCTGAGTGCTGAGATTAAAGGCGTCGCCACTACTGTCCTGAGAGAAACTTTGATTTGGCAAGTATTTCATTACAAACTTCAGAGGAAAATTTAATAGTCTCGGTGATGTGAAGTGAACTGTGTCACGGGACTGTGTTAGAATTTGTGAGCATTATTTTATATAAACTCTTGTGCTCTGAGGACAGTGACATCTGTTCATAGAGCAGGGCATGGAAACTGAGAGAAAACAATTTCCCAGGGCTGGAGAGATGTCTCAGCGGTTGAGAACACTTGCTGCTCTTGTGAGAGGATGCAGATTTTGTTCCTAGCACCCCCATGGTGCCTCATAAGCATTTGTAGCTCAGGTTCCAGATGACCTGTCTTACTTTTCTGGCCTCTTTGGACAGCAGGGATAAATGTGCGCATGCACATGTGCAGAAGAGCTCTTCCTTAGGTCCCTTAAAACCCTCAGTATCCTGCGACATCAAATTATTGATGCTTGTTTGTATTACACCCAAGCAGACTGGAGAGAAGTTAAAGTTCAGGTCTGTCAGTTTAGTCTCCTCATGTGGTGGTGTCACAGGTGCTCAGATATTTGGTCTGATTCTGGGCTTTGTTTGGCCCCCCACACCCCCATCAGGGTATGGTTAAGGTTTAAGGATATTCCTGCCCCCTTTTGTGTGTATACACGTGTAAGTATGTGTACAAATGTGAAACGGAGATCAAACCTAAGGTTCTGCATACACTGTTAACCCTAGACCTGGAGATTTTTTTTTTTTTTGTTTTTTTAAAAGCAGGGTCTCGTATATACCAGTTAGCTTCAAACTCTGTATGTAGCCACAGTCAGTCACGGACTCCTCATCCTGATTCTGCTTCTCAAGCGCTGGTGTGATAGGTGTATGCCAGGCTGAGGTAAATTTTTAAAAATTAAGCAAATTATATACAAAGTAAAGTGAACTTCATCCAAACAGGAGAAGACCAAGTAGAGGAAAAGGCCCTCAGGAGGGTTCTGTCAGCCTTTGAATTGGACACTGATGACTTCTGGTTTTGCAGTAGCCTGTCAGCTTTCAGACTTGACAGAGCTATGAGTCAGTTCCTTGTAAGTATCTCTTACATGTGTATGTGTTTTTGCATGTTTACACACACACACACACACGTGTACATGTGTCTTTGGAGAGCTGAGTTACTATCTACAAGTAGAGCTAATATTTGTATAGCATTCACTCCCCAGATACTTTTTTTTTTTTTCTGGAGCTGGGAACCGAACCCAGGGCCTTGCGCTTGCTAGGCAAGCGCTCGACCACTGAGCTAAATCCCCAATCCCCCAGATACTTTTTTGCGAACTTTAAAAACCCATAATGATCGGCTGCTGGATTAGAACTGAGGCTACAGACATGTTAGCTTATTGCAATATTCATGTTGACATGGATGACCCAAACTATGGCACTAGGTATTGGGGCAAAGAGAAGACCAAATAGAGGATCTACTTGGTTCCCAGAAACCTTTATGAGATAGAAATAAGAAAATTTGCTGGGATCTTTTTACACAAGAATAGGGACCCCCAAAGCAATTATGTGGTCATGGTGGTGGTATGTGTACGTGAGTTGCCCCATCCGGGGCTTCTGTCTGTACCACCAGGGCTTTTTTGCCATCTCCCCACAGCCACCTAGGGCTTCTGCCCTCCTTTCATCACCAGGGCTATCATCTTTCTCCAGCACCAGAGCTTTGTCTCTATGGGTAAATCTTCTGGGTTCTACAGACTTCCTGTCCATCTGTCATGAAAATCTTAGTGCTAGGTCGAGGGATTGCTGGCTTAGGTCTGTTCTTTTTTTTTTTTTTTAAATATTATTTATTTTATGTATATGAATACACTGTAGCTGTCTTCAGACATAGCAGAAGAGGGCATCGGATGGTTATGAGCCATCATGTGGTTGCTGGGAATTGAACTCAGGACCTCTGGAAGAGCAGTCAGAGCTCTTAACCGCTGAGCCATCTCTCCAGCCCAGGTCTGTTCTTTTTTACAGACTTCTGATTGCTGGGAAGCCAAGAGTTTGGTTTCAGACTCTCAATTTTGAAAGGGAACCCTAAGATCATCAAGAAGTTTTTCTCCCCCTGACCTCCCCATTCCTCATATACCCTGACTCACCAGACCAGAAAATGGGCACTGAGATTGCTGGCCTAGAGATTCTTGCCCTGACTGCCCTTAGCAGCAGTTGGTGGCCTACAGCAGCACAGTGGCAAATGCTCTGAGGGCCTTACACTTAGGTCTTCGTTTTTAGCTTCTCGCCTCCTTCAGGCCTGCTTTGCTCTGCTGCTTGAGCTTAACCTTAAGTACACCCATGACAACTCCTAAAAACTACCTTCATTCTATGATGCCTTCCACCACAGCCTCTTCTAACCTGTTTTATAAATCAGCTCTTCCAAATACCCTTCAGGAAGCTGAGCCAATAGGACCTGAGTGCTGCTAGCACTCCTTCCTCTGATGGCGGCTGTTCTGTCCTTATTAAATCTTATTATAGAGACAGAGATAGATAGATAGATAGATAGATAGATAGATAGATAGATAGATAGATAGATAGACATCCACACTCTAGGCATGTGAGGAACACACTCAAACCTCCTTACTGAGGGGCTTCACTAAGGATGAAGGCAGTGTGAATTGCTGTCACATTGCATGGCTGACATGTGACCCAAGTTCCACTTCCCTACCCTACACAGAGACTGAGTGATCCTGTCACATATACCCGGCCTCCCTGCCTCTGACATGTCACATAGCTCATGCTTCCGATAAGCTTGCTTTGTAGTGGTGCAAGGCCTCCCTTCCCTCGGAAACCTTTAAGGGGAGACATTTTGCTTTGGCTGATGAGAGTGAAGCTTCCTGCTTCAGACTCAGGCTGTAGCATTGTAGCTGCTGCCTAGAGGAAAATTCTACTTGGTGTCTCTCTGTCTTGACCTCTTTTTCTCTCCCTTTCCCAAGCCTTTCTCCCTCTCAGTTTCCCAAGAGTTTAGTACGGAACTCTTTCTAAAACTGAGTTCCCAAACCAACAACTTTCTTCTTTCAGTGGCCAGGTTGAGGGAGAGACAGTCATAACCGTACTAGAGAGTCCACCCGTCTAACGTGCAGTTCACTGGCTTTTACTGCAGTGTCCAAGTTCGTTCTCACCTGCATTTCAGATTATGTAAGCCCAGGAAGATACGTTCAATACCACTGCTGCCCCTATGACTAGTGATCTCTACGTTACTGCCCATCTCTAAGAGTCTACTTATGCTAGGTATGCTATGTAAGTGCGACCGACCACTCAGTATTTGTCCTTTAGTCCCTTCCATTACATCTTCTTCATGCTGTAGCATTCATCGCACCATCCTTTCCTTCAGTGGCAGAATAATATTGTTGAATAATATTGTTGAATAATATTGTTGAATAATATTGTTGAATAATATTGTTGAAGTGGGTGTGTCCTGCACTTTGTTCTCCCATTCCTCAGTTGTTGGCACTTGGCTTTCCATATTCTGGCTCTCATAAAAAATACCACAAGAAATAGTGCGTGAAAAGTACTTGTCTGAGTCCTATTCTTAATTCCTTTGGGTTTGTATCTTGAGGTGAAATAGGTCATATAGTAATATTATTTTAAATTTGCTTTTTTGTGGAAAGGCCAAAATTTTCCACAGTGATTGTCATTTTGCATAGGTATGTATCCGAGTGTGAGTTTGTGCATATGAGTGTGGTGTCCAAAGAAGCCACAATAGGGTGTCAGGTCCTCTGGGGCTGGGGTTACAGGTTATGGTGAGCTGACCAGTGAGCGTACTGGAAATGAAATCAGGGTCCCCTGGAAACCCAACCTCTCTCTCTCTCTCTCTCTCTCTCTCTCTCTCTCTCTCTCTCTCTCTCTCTCTCTCTCATTGGATGCTGATGGCATACTTCCAAGAGCAGGTTCATAAGATCTTTATGGGTACTTATTAGTAACATCTAATTCCTAAACAAGTCAATAATTTTTTTTCTCCCAACCTTCTTGATGCCTTAAGGTTTGAACTTAGATGAAGCAGTTTTTCTCCTTTTGTTGTTTTCAGTTTTGCATCGCTAGGAATCCATCACCAAATCCAAAATCTCAAGGAATTATTCCCGTGTTTCCTTCTAAGAGCTTCGGAAGTTATTTTTAGATTAACATCAAAATGATGACTTTAGATATCATTTTCATACATGTGTGTACTTTGTTCTCACCTCTCAACCTGCCAGCCTTCGTGCCTTTGACCCCTCCACACAAATGCTACCTTCTGCCCCAACTCCCCTGCCCATCCTTCTCAGTGCCTCCCAATACTCTTCCCTCTCATGGTTCCCTTTGTAGCTTCATTTCACATACATTTGCATGCTCACACATATGCACGTGCACACACATACACACACACACATACACACACACACACACACGAGAGAGAGAGAGAGAGAGAGAGAGAGAGAGAGAGAAGAGGGAGAGAGAGAGAGAGAGAATGAACATATAGTAGTCTGTCTTATTTCATTTAACATAAGCATAATGAAACTTTATTCAGCCACCGAGAGGAAAAAAAGACATTTTCAGGAAGATGGATGTAACTGGTGATTTCAATGTTAAAAAATGTTAAATAGGATGCAAAACAAACACAAAAATCAGTAGTATTTCTATATACACATGATGAAGTTACTCGGAATGAAGATATATACAAAGACTACTGAATTTTTTGTAAATATATAAATTCTCCTTTTCTTTCAATGAATGTCTAAGCTGTTCCCTTTTTCTTTTTTTGTTTTCTTTCCTTTTTTTGGTGAACATTACAATAAATATGGTTATACAAGTATTTCTGTGCTATGTTAACAGAGTACTTTTGGCTTATAGCCATGAGTTGACGTATACCCATGAGTTGACTAGCTAGATCACAGACTAGTTCTATTTTTAGAAACACTATAGGGAAAATGTCGAGGTCCATGAACTTTCTAATGGAATCTTTAGGGTCTTTTAAATGTAGCTTTGGGTTGTCCATAGTAGGGATATATTAATTTCTCCCTGTCATATTTGTGTCCATTTTATTTCTTTTTATTTTTTCTCAAGCTGAGACTTTGAAAGATAAACTGGATACGAATTCCGTAAGTGGGCACTTGTAGGAGGCACAGCTTAGAAACAGGAGCGTAGGCACAGGAGAAAGCGTGAAGGAACCAGACTTGTTAGACAGGCGGGCCTATTTTCTTCAAAGGAAGCAAATACCTGGTCACCTAGAAAGCTGGGATAGGTGTTGTCTGACAACTTGGTGATCTTTTTGCGATTCCATGGAGCCGGCCTTCCTGAATTCCCTAACCCCCCGCCATATCCTGAGCATTGTGTAGGCCCTAATCCTGAGCCTTGTCTCTCAATGAGTAGAACTCAACTTACAAAGGAGGCTCAATGTACTTTGCATCCTCCATCAATAATCTATCATTACTACAAATCCTTCCTCCTTACGCACTGAGTACCGTTTATCAGCCGACCCAATTCATCCTTATTGTAAGGGTCACAGACACTTTGCTACTGCCCTAGGGAGCTTCTATGTCTAAATGACTAAAGCTTCATCGTGATAACTGTCACATGGAAACTTTCCCCAAAGTTTTACTGTGCTTAAGTGTGTAAGAAGGATAAACTCCAAGGTCAGGTTCTGGAAGTTTTGACCCAGCACCAGCAAAATTGTTGCTGATTCGAGTTTCACTCTTCACCTCACATGGACGGTTTACCTGCTGGCCATGATGCTGTTATCTCATTCCCTGCTTTAGAGGAAATGCCTTCATTCATTTCCCACTTACTTCAGTCACTTACTTATGTGACCTTTATTATGCTAGCTTCGGCTCCTTCTATTCTTAGTTTCCACAAGGCTTTTATCATGAAGGATATTGAAATTTGTGAAAGTCTCTCTCTGTGTGTGTGTGTGTGTGTGTGTTTGTCTTGAAATAATCACACCATATCTATCCTCCTCTATTTTTGTGTTATATTAGATTTATTGATTTGTGTATGATGGATTAACAAAGCTACATCCCCGAATAAAACAAACTTGGTCATGGTGTGCAATCTCCCCAATCTGTAATCTGTTCTTGACTTTGACTCGTTGGTGTTTCTTGGGAATCATTACATCTATGCTCATCAAGGAATTGACCAATATTTTTTCTTTTATTGTTCTGTCCTCTGGTTTTGGTCAGGACTGTGCTGGGTTTGTAGAGTATGTTTGCTAGCGCTCCTTCACTTTTCATCTGAGGAACACTTTGAGTAGCATTAGTGTTAGCTTTTCTTCAAAGGTTTGTTTGCCGTGTGGATATAAATTGTTTATACTCTCTTGATTTCATTTTGTTAGGTTACTTTACCTATGTCTCGCGACCCATTTAAACAATCAATTGATTGAAACCCAAAGGTTTATTTCTGGACTCTGAATTTGATTTCATTGATCTAAATGCTCTCAGTCCTGCTTCTCTGTCTCACCCCTTTGAGATATTCTGCCTACTGTCCTGTTTCCTCACGATGGCACTAACTTAAAGCAAAGCCACTAGAAAGCTCGGTAGGGAGTGACAGAAAAATGTTGGTTCTGAGTTTATAGCAAAGCTTGCCTCCTCTCTCTCTCTCTCTCTCTCTCTCTCTCTCTCTCTCTCTCTCTCTCTCTCTCTCTCTGACATCCATACATGTGTATGGATTCAGAGGTTGACATTAGGTGTCTTCCCCAATAGCTGGTCAACAAGCTTTCAGGTTCCTCCAGTCTCTGCCTCCCCAGCACTGGGATTATAGGTATGCTCTACCACAGCTGGCATTTTTAATGTTCATGCCAAGAATTCAAAGTCAGTTGGCTGTGTGTGTGTGCAACAAGCACTTTAGCAATCGAACCATATCATAAGATCTACTTTTACATGTTAGAGACTGGATCATTCTAGATTGCTGAGGCTGGCCTCAAACTTGTTAACCTTCTGCATTTTATTTTTAAGATTTATTTATTTATTTATTATATATAAGTACACTGTAGCTGTCTTCAGACACACCAGAAGTTCTCATTACAAATGGTTGTAAGCCACCATGTGGTTGCTGGGATTTGAACTCAGGACCTCTGGAAGAGCAGTCGGTGCTCTTAACCACTGTGTAATCTTTCCAGCCCCCTTCTGCTTTTTCCTCTCCAATGTTAGGACTACAGGTTTGTCTACCACAGTTGGTGACAAAGCTGCCTTTTTAATAAATATGTTGTGTTGACTCTCAAGTGTGAAGGCTCATGAAGAATGCAAAGGATTTGTTAAACAGCAACGTTTCTATTTTGCAAAAAACCACATTTAAAATTGTGTGTGTGTGTGTGTGTGTGTGTGTGTGTGTGTGTGTGTGTGTGAGATGAGCATGTGTGCACACACATGCCATGGTGCACAAGTGGAGGTCAGAGGGCAATTTTCCGGAGTGTATTTTCTTCTTCCACCCTTCCATGGGTTCCAGATATAGAGCTCAGGTCAGCACACTTATATAGTAATCACTTTTATCCACTGAGCATCTCACCGGCCCCTTACATTTTATCTGATGCTGTTATCTTTGAGTATTATAAAACTTTAGACTTCAAAGGTGTTTGTGCTGATATGCACAACAGAAGTCTAGGAGCTGTGGGTAGAATTTGTGGTGTTAATAGTTGAACACAATATGTAGATTAAAAAGGCTCTATGTTGTGTGCTCAGCACTTTACCTCCATGCAGTGTGCATAAATGCATGCCAGATATAGATTTCCTTTCATCTGCTATGCAAATATGTACTAATATACATGCACACATTGTCAGTACGATTACTTCTCATCATATGAACACCAGCTACCTTTCTCTCCCTCGTGCCACTATAAGCTAACTTGTCTTAGATACATATTTTGTGGTATTTGCTTCATATCAGCAAACCCCTTTAGAAGCACTTCACAGTATTCTTGAGAATAAGTGGTTTCCAAAGCCAGTTATGAATAAGAATTGAGTCTAGATGACCGAGAAACTAGCGACAGATCACAGGGGTCTGTGAAAGCATCCGGCTTCATGAACTCAGTGGACATCTCCTGCAAGGGCCACATTTCCACCCAGATGAATGATGGAGTGTATGCTTTCTGAGTCCCTTTCCTGTCAACAGACCTCCTTTGTCTGTAGTTGTACCAGAGTTGATGGATCATTTCCTTGAAAGGTCTGGTGGTCAACGTGTAGATAATTGGGTTCAAAGCACTGTTGATAGGCAGGATAAAAATCACCACCCAAGAGGTAATAGTATCTGGAAGAGAAAGAGGAAACATTTGAGCATGGTGGCATGTTGTAAGGCATATCTCGCCTCTTCATCTTCAGCCTCTCTTTCCTTTAGTTTAAAATGTTAAATTTTCTCTCCATTTAAAGACAAACCATGTTACTTAGCATTTATCACATTTGCATATGTCTTAACCAATAGTATTTCTCAGAATATGTAGATTGGTCTTGAATGAATTTCCTGTTTGTTATGTATCTGATTTAATTCTGTTTTTCTTTACAGCACTGCTAGGGATTGAACCAAGGGTGTTGTAAATGCCAGACGAGTACTCAGCTGGCTTCCAGGCCTATTCATTTAAAAAATAGACACATATTTTAAGTCTTGCATACATGTGTGTGTACATGTGTGTATGCATGTGTATGTGTGAGTGATACGTACAGGGACATGTGCACTTGTGTGCCCATGCATGTGGAGGCCAGAGGTCAATGTTCGACTTTCCCCCCCCCATTTTTCTCCACATTATTTTTTGAAACAGGCCCTCTCAGTGAACCTAGAAGTCGCCAAGTGGGAAAGGCTGGCCGGCCAGTGATCCCGGGACTCCCTCGTCTCTGTCTCCTCCCAGTGCTGGGGTTATAGATGTGCTACTAAACGCTTTGCTTTTCAAGCATCTTCAAAACTGAGCCATCTCCTCAGCCTGCAGCATTTTTAGGCTTTCGACCAAATATTTATTTCACTGAAATTTTATTGAGTAGATAGTAAGACCAGCCTAAAACCCCAACTAATAAGAGCCCGAGACAAGCCAGGTGTGATGGTGGACGTCTTTAATCTTGGCACTCGAGGCAGAGGCAGGCAGATCTCTGTGAGTTCGAGGCCAGCCTGGTCTACAGAATGAGTTCCAGGACAGCTAAAGCCACAGGAAGAAACCCTGTCTTAAACGCCGCCCCCCCAACCCCAAAAGAGGCCGAGAACAGTACATGGCCATTCTGAGCTACAAGATGAGTGAAGCAACTTAGCAGGATGATGCCTCAACATAAAAAACGGGGGAAAAGAACTAGATACATATTTGGGTGGTAGAGTTCTTGCCTAGTGTTATGGGCCCTAGGTTCAACCCCTAGAACCACAAATGAACAACCCAAAACATAAACAAACAAACACACACAAACACATACACATACACATACACATACACATACACAAACAAAATCTCCAAACGTTTAACTAAATCCATCTTTTTTGGAAGAATAATTTGGATTTGTATGTGTCTGTATGTCTGTGGGTACCCGAGGAGATCAGAGGAGGGAGTAGGATACCCAGGAGCTGGGGCTGCAGTTGGTCGTGGCACTGGGAACTGAGCATCTGTTCCCTGGAAGGAGAACTAATACTCGCAACTGCTGAGCCAGCTCTGCCACTCTCTGAACCTATCTGAAAAATCACCTTTGCATACATACGGAACTACCAAATACTCAGGTTCTTGTCGTGATATACTTGATACTATTGTCCCTCTTATTCTTCATAAATTGTCAGATTCTATTACCATCACCTGTGGGATCCAACAAAACTAAATTATGCATATATAGATGTCAAAATGTGAATAAACACTGGACCACATCTGCAGTCAGCAGGGGATACTGTGATAAAATATGCATGACATAAACTTTGCACGCTAACCTTTTAAATGTGCGTTTCTGTGGTACTAAGTACATCTATGTTGTAGAGAATTTCTCACCACCGCGGGCCTCAGTGTGTTCTCATCTTCCCAGAGGAAACTGTGCCTGTTAAATGGGGCCTCCTGCCCTTCCATCCTCTAGCAACTGCTAGTCTGTGTCGTCTATGAATTCGACTATTCCAGGAATGTCACGTAAGGATGAATCAGAAAACATGTGGCCCTTTTCTGTCGGGGACATTTACTCAACACAACATCTTCATGTATAATGCAACACATGCCAGAATTTCCCTCTAAGGGCTGAGGAGAAGGCTCGGTGGGGAAAGGTTCTTGCTACCAAGTCTGACAAGTTTGATGCCCAGAATACAGATGGTGAAAGGGGAGAGTTGACTCCAGCAGGTTGTCCCCTGACTTTCACTTGTGTGTCATGGCATGCATGTGCATGCATGTACACACACACACACACACACACACACACACACACACACACACACACACGCGAAATAATAAATGTAAAAAAATCTTTAAAAAGACCTTCCTTTCTTTATGGACCTGAATAGTGATCCATGTATACGTTTGCTACATTTTGCTTGTCCATCAGTAGACACTAGATGATCATTGTACATGTTTGCTACGGTTTATTTGTCCATCGATCTGTAGACACCGCACTGCTTCTGCCTACTAATGCTGCTGTCAACACAGGTGTGCTGATACCTATTTTAGTTCTGGCTCTCAATTCCCTTGTGCGTTTATCCAGAAGTGGAATGGCCGGATTGTACGGCAACTCTATAGCTAATATTTTGCGGTCGCTAGCACACTCTTCCACAGTAGCTGCGCCATGTTCAAATCCTACTGTCAATGCACAAGGTGTCACCCACATATCCATATTCTGTTGCTCAATGTCACAGCCACTGTGATGCCTGTGATGAACATTATTTCACAACGCTGTGTTGTTTCCTGTTACGTCACACTCGGGTGCAGTGTCCTCTATCATATGTATTGTAGGGAGAAACATTTCTCACATTCTAAAAAGTAAATTCACGATTGGCTAAGTGTTGTGTTGTTTTTCGTTGTGGTCATTTTAAGCGGGCAGCCAATTTAAGCACTGTATATCCTTTGTTTGGTCTCTTTGTTTTCATGAGAACTGTGGCACCAGACATTTATGGAAAGAACTCAGTAAGCACTTCATCAACAGTGGAGCCATAACCAACATTACTCTGACTAATAATTCTTGAAAAGAGTATTTTTTTTAAGAAGAACACTGTATAGATTTATTCTTCCCAGGAAAAGGTTGTACCTGGTATTTCCACCCGAATCAGTGAGAGAAATTTCAGTATAAAAATGGGAATCCAGCACAATGCATCAGTGAACACGATAAAGAAAAAACGTTTGGCGAGGATCATCTCCTTCTTCACCTGCTTCTGTATTTCGGTGGCTGTTATGGTGCTTTGATGAACACTGTAAAACATGCTTCCATAGGAGAACACAATGATGATAAACGCCACCAGGTTAATACCTGTTTAGACCATGAAGAATATTAGCAGTGTATGCTAGCATTCTCTTAAGACAAACAGATAAAACATGGCTTAGATGTCACTATTAAAGATCGCAGAGCCCATAAAGTGGTATTCATTTATTCGTTTATTTACTCCGTGACGAGGCCTTATTGTAGAGTTCAGATGAGCCTTCAGCTTGACTAGGTAGCCTAGGCTGGACACCAACATGCAGTCCTCCTGCCTCAGATGACAAACGTGTACCAGATCTCCTTCCTGATCTCCATTTCCAACCACACAGTCTTATGCCCACCGCTGTCTCAGAGAGTGTCTCAAAGGGCCTTGTCTTTCCTCTCTGCCTCCATTTGCTGGGGACTCTGCAGATCCTCTGGACCCAGGCTTCCTCTCTTACCCCATCCCTTTGTGTCAGTCACCAATACCCAGAGGCACTCTCTACCTAGGCACATGCTGGCCAGTGAGAATCAAATAGGCAATCTTCACTCTCCTTCCTGTCTTTTGGTTCCAGTTCCCCAGTGTCATCCCCAGCCCAGTGCAGACCACCTGCAAGGGCCTGTCTCTCTCTGACTCCACTCTTTGCAAACACTAACAAACCTTGCAGCAGACCCAGCTCCCCTCTTTCCTCTTTTTTTTTTTTTCCGGAGCTGGGGACCGAACCCAGGGCCTTGAGCTCGCTAGGCAAGCGCTCTACCGCTGAGCTAAATCCCCAACCCCCCCTCTTTCCTCTAGTCCCTTTCAGCTCCATCTTCCTTACAGCCCATCCCTGTTCTTTCACATTAGCTCCCCAAACCTAGAAACACATTCAACCTGGGACTCCCAGTGGCCACACTAGGGAGGGAATCAAAAGCACTTCTTACCAGGCAACCCATAGCCACCAACCTCTTCTAAGATCCAGAAAGGACAAGGGAAACCAATGAGTGGAGTTCTCAGTCAACAAAGACAAGACCTGACATCAGTGCATAGAATCACAATGATCTCAAGCCCTGATGCCTAGATGCCAGTTCGAACACAACCCCACAGTCATTAGCAGCCAAGGCACTGTTTCTCCACCAGAACCCAGTCACCCCACTGCAGCAGGTCCTAAAAATAAAGCAATATAGTTGCAGCCAAAACAAGCTGCAATAAAATAGCTATTATGATATGCTCAAAGATTTCAAAAAGGGTGTGACTAAATCTACTAATCGGTCTGTGAGAACACAAAGTAACAGTAGACGAAATGATGAGAATGGGTCAAGACATGAAGTAACAAGAGAATCACTGTAGAAAACTGATGTTCAGGTAAAACTGGAAATGAAAAATTTAAGAAGTCAAACAAAAACAAAATGTCACCAACAGAGTTGAAGACATGGAAGAGGAAATTTAGGGAATTCGAGACAAGGCAGAAAAAATGAATATGCTGATCAAAGAAAATATTAACTCTAAAAAAAAATCTAAGCACAAAACATTCAGGAAATCTGGGACATCATGAAAAGACAAATCAATGACTGGTAGGAGTAGAGGAAGGAGCAGAAACCCAGGCCAAAGACACAGAAAATGTTTTCAACAAAATCATAGAAGAAAATTTCCCTAACCTGAAGAAGAAAGGGCCTATCAAGGTACAAGAAGCATACAGAACACCAAATAGACTGAACCAGAAAAGAAAGTCCCTATGTCATATGATCAAAACATTAAACAGGAGACCAACTAACATAAATGCAGACGTATAGAATAACCCCTGACTTCTCTTAGCAGAGACCGACAGCCAGAAGGGCCTAAATGGATGTTTATAAACTCCAAGAGACAAGTACAGATGCCATTTTGAATTACTATAGCCAGCAAAACTTTCCAGTCAGAATAGACGGAGAAAGAAAAACATTCCCCAATAAAACCAAATTTATCTATGAAATCCTCCAGAGGAGTCACTAAAAGAGCATTTCTGAACACAAGGGTGGCTACTCCCTTGAGCCTTGAGGATGAACATCCCTTTCAAAGGAGTGGCCTAAGATCATTGGAAAACACACACACACACACACACACACACACACACACACACACACACACACACACACACACACGATTTATTATAGCAGCAGCAAAATTATAGTTATGAAGTAGCAATGAAAATGATTCTATGGTTGGGGTCACCACACATGAGGACCTGTCTTAAGGGTCATAGCATTAGGAAGTTGAGAAACACTGAAGTTTGTAAACAATGGAAGTCCTAACTGAGTTTTATACTGCCAGATACTCTGGCAAGAGCTGGAACACAGGAAGGCTTGCAACGCAGGGTTTCTTACCAAGAAAAATTACCACTGAATAAATCTGGGCTCCAGTACTCCCCGTGTCTTCTGAATGAAGAGGAAAACATACTCCGTTCGTGCCGTAGTAGTTTTTGAAAAAGTCCTTATTGCCAAGTGGAGCGAACGCCACTATAAACCCAGTAATCCAAATGAAAATCAGAACCGCGACTGTTCTGCATTTTCGAGGCCTTAAACACCGAAAAGGATACACGATGTAGATGTACTTTTCCAGTGTCAGAAATGTTAAAAGTAGAACGGACACTTCTGTGGACAGAACGGCCAACGAGCCCATGAACTGACAATGAACACTCTCCATCCACGGCTGTGCGTGCTTCCTGTACTCTCCCCGAAACTTGAGGTCAAAGGCGCCGATCACAAATAAATAAACCCCCATGAGGCAGTCGGCACCTACAAGGATCCGAAGGTTATAGGTTCAGAGAAACACACAATATGTGTATCTTTACACAAGACATTTTAAATGACCCACTTCTCGATAGGACCGAGGGATTTTCTCCACTTAAGAATTCACAGACTAACCGGTTATACAGCTCAGCAGTAGAGTGCTTGCTTAGCATGAGTAAGTAAGTTCTTACCCTCAGAGTCATCTCTCCAGCCTCCTGAGAGCCGTTTTTTTATTGAAAAAAAATTTTTTGTACCCTAGATTCTAATTATGCTTTTCTCTCCCCTAACTCTTCCCAGATCCTAACCCACCCCATCCATCCAACTCCACACCCTTTCTGTCTTTTTAAATAAATAAAAAAAACCCAAAACATGCACAGAACTAAAAAAAAAAAATCCAAAATATACTAGCAAAAGAATAATAAGATAAAAAAAAAATCCAAACTAAAGCCATATGAGACAAAAACCTACAAAAAGACCATTGACTTTGCTGTGTTGCCCAACTATTCCTGCCTGGGGCTCCCCACTGAGGCCTGCCCTGAAGTGTGGTTAATGTACCCAAATAAGATTCCACTGGAAAAAGCTAATTTTTCTCCATTGTGAGTATTGACCCTAATTATTTTTTTTAAACAGTGTAGTTATCCTCTGGTCTTGCATAGGGAAATTGAACTTGACTCAGAATTTTATAGCTAACCATACAGAGTGGTAGACATTTTGTGACTTCTGTTTCTCACATTGCTTGCAAAGACAATAAATTAGAATTCAGACTTTGCACAGTGTCTGCAAACATTCGGAAACGTGGCCGCTCACAAAATGGTGGACATTGTATGGATGACCGCTTTACTTACTTAAGGGGCTACAGATGTAGCCTCGGCTTTGGGACCCAGGCTGTAAGCACCCTGAGTCTGATTTTTTTTTCTTTGTAGTCCTCATTTAACATAACATTTTTTACAATCATATTTTAAAAACTTAAAAAAATCAATCCCACTTGGAGACATTTCCCTACTTACATATTTTAAGCTGTGAGTGAAAGTTATTCTAGTATCTCAGACTACTAGAATGTTTTAATCTGAACGATTTTACTACAAGTGCGATTGTTGCCTTCCCCCTCTGAATCAACTAAGCAAAGCACATATGGGCTCACAGAAGCGGAAGCCGCAAACACAGGGCCTACACAGGTCTGCACCAGGTCCTCTGTGTATACCTTAATGTATAAATACATCTGCATCGTGTATCCTTTTCGATGTTTAAGGCCTCGAAAATGCAGAGTAGTCGCGGTTCTGATTTTCATTGGATTTCTGGGTTTATAGTGGCGTTTGCTCCACTTGGCAATAAGGAATTTTTCAAAAACGACTATGGCGCCAACGGAGTGTGCTTTCCTCTTCATTCAGAAGACACGGGGAGTACTGGGGCCCAGTACTGAAAAGCGTCCTGCTGTAAAGTCAGTGTTGAACTGGACCTGCAAACCAATCAGCGGTGCCGCTCTGGGTGTGACGATGTGACCACGGAAAGCGACAGTTTCTTTTTCCTTTTAATTTTTTTTTCTTTTCTTGAAAATAGATTCTTTTCTCATGCAGTATATCCTGTCATGGTTTCCCCTCCTTCTATTTCTCCCAGGCCCTCTCCACTGCTCCACCCGTCTGGGTCCACTCCCTTTCTGTCTCTCATTAGAAAAGAATAGACTTCTAAGAGATAACAGTCAAACATGACAAAATGAAGCATAGTAAGATAAAGCAAAAATTATCATACTGAAGTTGAACATGGCAATCCAACAGGAGGAAGAGAGTCCCAAGAACAAGCACAAGTGTCAGAGCCCCACTTGTGTTCACAGTCTTTAAAATACAGGAGTCCCATAAAAATACTAAGTTGATAGCTGTAATACATACACAGAGGACCTGGTGCAGACCTGTGCAAGCCCTGTGTTTTCGACTTCCGCTTCTGTGAGCCCATATGTGCTTTGCTTAGTTGATTCAGAGGGGGAAGGCAACAATCGCATTTGTAGTAAAAACATTGAGATTAAAAAAATATTTATTTATTCTATATTTGTGTGTGTGTGTGTGTGTGTGTGTGTGTGTGTATCTGTCCATATGTGTAGAGACTGGATGAACATATTGGATCCCGTGGAACTAGAATTACAGGTGATTGTGAAGAAACCACTCTTAACTGCCGAGCCATTTCTCCCGCCTCTATGCTTTCTTTTTTTTTTTTGGATCTGGGGACAGAACCCAGGGCCTTGCGCTTGCTTGGCAAGTGCTCTACCACTGAACTAAACCCCCCAACCCACCTCTATGCTTTCTTACTTTAAAAACTAATTTTCTTATGACTAAAATGATTTGTGTTTTTAATCATAGAAAATGAAGAAATACCATATAAACAAAAAGAAGAAAGATTTTTATATCTCATAATTATAATACTCATGGAAATTGTTTTCCCTCTTAAATTTTCTTTTAAGATTTATTTATTTTGAGTATGGGTGTGTTTGTTTGCATGTAAGAATGTGTATCATATGGGTAGGCACAGAGGTGTGGACAGAGGTCAGAGGAGGGGGTTGGATCCCCTGGATAGTTGTAAACTACCATGTGGGTGCTGGGATCTGAATCTGAGTCCTCTGTGAGAACTACATGTACTCTTAACTGCTGATTCATCTCCTAGACTCTAGCCTCTCCCTCTCTCAAACTGTGGGCCATGGCTGTCTGTCTGTCTGTCTGCCTGCCTGCCTGCCTGCCTGCCTGCCTGCCTGCCTTTTAGGTGTTGGAGTCTGTGGAGCTGAAGTTATAAGCTGTTGTCAGCCACCTCATGTGGGTGCTGGGGACCCAGCTTGGGTCCTCTGGAAGAGCGGTATGTGCTCTCAACCACTGCACCTCCCCTCCAGCCCCGCAGAATTTATTTTCTAGTAGCGACAATTCTGCACAGTTCGAGCCGAGCTGCTCTTTAACCAGGAAATACTCACAGCAGAGAGACATGATGGACATGGCGTGCAGCTTGTTCTCAGACCTGATGTATGGTCGCATACAAATAACGAAGATGTTTCCGAAGCAGGTGATGGCAGACACGACCCAGACAAAGACTCTCTGGATGATGTTTGCCAAGAGGTTCTCAAGAGAGGAGATCCCATCCGTGTTGGGCTTGCAGCTGCGCACGTGTGGTGCATAGCCACAGTACTGAAATTTCTTAAAGTATCTGGTTACAACGACAAAATCATAACATATACCTAACTTAATGTCATCCTTGACATAGGTTTTCAACATTTTCTCAGTAGAAAAAGTGTTCATATAAGATCCAGTGGAATAGAAAACATTTCCCTACCAATCATAATTCTTTTTTTTTTCTTTTCTTTTTTTAGGAGCTGGGGACCGAACCCAGGGCCTTGCGCTTGCTAGGCAAGCGCTCTACCACTGAGCTAAATCCCCAACCCCCCCAATCATAATTCTTAAGTTCAAAATTTATCTCTTAATCACTTGACTTTGTAGTAAAAGAGTGTGCGGGTAAGAACTGCCAACAGGCATAACGAATGTATGTTAGACCTGTCTTAGCATAGGCATAAATGGTTAGCTTGTGAACAAGAGAAGGGGTTTATCCAAAGAAGCTCTCTACGACTGTTTCCAGAATTCAGTCCATACAAATCAGTGGTTCTCAAACTGTGGGTCGTGACCCCTTTGAGAGTTGAATGACCCTTTCACTGGGGTCACCTAAGACATCAGAAAATACAGATATTTACATTACAATTTATAACTGTAGCAAAACTACAGTTATAAAGTAGTACCGAAAATAATTTTGTGGTTGGGGGTTACCACAACCTAAGAACGGTGTTAAAGGGTATTAGCGGTATAAACACATGGTTATGAAGCTCATATCTCATAGCTTTGCCACAGCTGATCTTACTAAGCAGCTCTTAGGGGAAAAATTAAATTCTTTCTATTTGCTGCTCCCATGGCTTTTCTGTTACAAAAGTTATAACATAACATTACATTACGTTATTATCTATAACTACTAACCACGTCTATCCCTCACACTAGATTTTGAAACACGATGAAGAGATAAATGTTGAGTGAATTTTTCATCTATAGACATAATTGCTTGGATAAAGACATCACCTGGATAAACAAGAATTGCTTTCGTGTCAGCAGCAACATGAACATTCCTGGGCATGTTTTAAATACCAGGAATAGGGCTGGAGAGATGGCTCAGCAGTTAAGAGCACTGACTGCTCTTCCAGCGGCCCTGAGTTCAATTTCCAGCAGCCACATAGTGGCTCACAACCATCTGTAATGAGATCTGATGCCTTCTTCTAGTGTGTCTGAAGAGAGCAACAGTGTACTCTTACAAACAAAAATAATAAATAAATCTTTTAAAAAGTTTTGTAAAAAAATAAAAATAACTACCAGGAATAACTTCTCCAATGAACTCCATGAGATCAGTGTTAACAATACCCTAAGAGGAGGTAAATCTTCAAGGGAGGAGAATTGTTTGACAGGAATTTTTCTAGTGATAGTAGAAACTGGAATTCAAACTGTGTCTGTCTGCCTTACAGGCAAAGAGCGGTGGCAAAACGTAGACATGACCTCCCTAATGCAAACAGTTGCAGTAGTAAACGATACAAGGTGGAGGCCATTTTGTGTCTTGCACAAGGGCAGGGCAGTTTCTGCTATGCTCATCTGGTTGTTTGCATGTCTCTATGAGCTATGATGGAAAGAGTATAAGGAGGGGTGTGCTGCTGCTTCTTGTTTTAAGAGTCTGAGGCTGAATCTCTTTCACCAATAGAACCTCAGTGGGGACTTGTTTGCTAGGTAAGCTGCTTAGCACAGACTCATCTTTTAGCAGTAATGTCTTTGTTTCTTCTGAGGGAGCCGTTCTCCAGCCACAGGAATCGTGGTGGGTGTTCTGTGGAAGCCCTCCCTAGCTCAGGGTAATCAAATACTCTAAGAGGAACCCTGAACCTTGCTGATGGCATGCAAATGGCTTATTTCAGCAGCTTGGCTAAGACCACTGTTCTACTCTTGTTCCCATGATTCCTGCCCACACCTAGCTCTTCTTTTACTTATTTCTAGATCATGTGAGCTGTATGGGTCTCTTGCAATAAAGACAGGCCAGGCTGTTTTGTTGTGAGCAAGCAAAGGACCTTATGAAAGCCTTGTCTCTGAGGAATCCCGGGAAACAGAAACAATGCCCTGTGTTAGACTTATGGTGCAAGGAAGAGTACAGAGTGGTTAAGACACTTCTCAAGTATTGAAAAATTACCACAGTGTGAAGAACAGTCTAGTGCTTGCTATGATAGCAACTTGACCCAAAGTACTTATGAGGCCTATGATCAATGCAAAACCAGACACAATGCAAAGAATTCACAAAGGCTACCATTTCACCCACACACTTCCCCCAATCACACTCTGATACTAGGGACAAGATTCCCTGGGGAAGAGTTCTCCGACCTTCATTAATTTGTAACAACTATTTATATCTATTTTAAATATGTGTTCATATATTTTATGTTTATATATTATACATTTACATATGTAAACACATATTTAAAAATAAGAAATAATTGCTACAAATTAATGCACGTGTTGTGTAGTGTGAGATGTGTGCATAGACCTGACTCGTGTGTCCCATGCATGGATATGTAGGTCAGAAAATGGCTTCAGATGTTGATCCTGGCCTTCTACCTTGTTTTTGAGTCAGAACTTCTCTTGTTCATTGCTGCACTTTATAGTCCAGGTTATGAAGCTCCCGAGCTTCAGGTTGGAAGGTCCTGCCCCTGTGTCCCAGCTGAGATGTCACACACACCACTTGTGCTGTGTTTTACCTGGGTTCCAGGCATCTGAACTCAGGCACTTTTGCCTGCTGAGCCCCCTCCGCAGCCTTGCTTGTAATTCTTTTATATTACTTAGATACATTCCTATTTCCTCATCTGGTGGCACTTACACAAAGTGTGTACATCACTATCTTGTCAGGTAAATATCAGCCTCTGTGACTGGTATCAGAGATGTGTGTGTTTTGTAAGACTGAGTAGACTCCTCTTACATTTGTGTTTCTTGGTATTTGAAATTTTTCCGATAAAATTTTTCCAGAGGGTGGAAAACTAAAATCTGTCCAGATAATGACAAACTTTAAGAGTTAATAATTGAATACTGATGTCTGAGACTATCTAGGCTGCTGAAAAATTCCATAGCCTGGGAGTTTAAACAATAAACATTTATTTCTCAGTTCCCCATGCTGGGAAGTCCAAGGTCAAGGTGTCAGCTTATTAGATACCTGGTAAAGTGCTGCTTCCTGGCACATTTTTACTATGTATGCTCACAGAGTGGATGGTGCAAGAGAGAGCCTCCCCCCTTCCTTCCTTCCCTCCCTCCTTACCTTCCCTCCTCCCTCCTTCCTTCCTTCTTTTCTCTCCTGAAGTTTGATACTTTTAACTTTCTTATTTCCGCTTTTTTGTGTAATTCATGGTAGAGGCTTACATGGCTATAGACTCACATGACTATAGGTTCACATGGTTATAGGATCACATCGCTATAGGTTCTTATGGTAATAGATAGGTTCACATGGTACTAGGGTCACATGGCTATGGGCTCACATGGTTCTAGGCTCACATGGATGGTGGTGAACTCGGTTTCTCATGTTTTCATAGCACTTTTCTCAAATGAGCTATCTCCCTACCTAGGATGCCTCCCTCTTCCTCTTTCTCTTCCCGCTTGTGAGAATCCATCAAACCTAGAGCTTTGATGTAATAGCTCCAGCCTTTCTTAAATTCATTTTTGTTTTGAGACAGGACATCACTATGATGCCATGACTGGCTTTGAATTCTTCATATGGACCAGTCTCACTCCCAACTTAGAGACCCATCGTCTGTCTCCAAGTTCATTAAAGGTGGGATTAAAGGTGGTGTGCCACCACCCTGGATTTCAATTCTCTTTAAACGTGGTATTGATGTTGTTCATGAAGGTTCTGCACTCAGGAGCTAATCAGTTCTTCAAGGTTTCACCTTTTAATAATACCATCACTTTGGGGTTAAGATCACAACATATGCTTTGGAAGAGGGACACAAATACCAACTATACAGAGAAAAATTAGTAGAAATTGTTAATATTTTATTTATATTTGGTATGGGTGTATTAAATGGGGACATAAAAATTAAAACCAAGGTGAACAACAAGAAAACATCTACTTACATGTGAGAGAGATTTATGAGAGGTCTAAACATCCTTTGTTGGATATTTGAAATTTCTATTCCTTCAAGGCTGCTAAAAATACCAAGTAATAGTCAAGAGAACATATGTTATTCACAGTATAAGAAAACAATTATTTTTGTGAAAGACAATGTAGTAAGACGCCTTTAGTTAACATTATTCTAAGTGAAATGCTCAGACTTAGCCTATCTAGACACATTTATGATTTATAGACATGTATATCCTTTAAAAAAATCTTCACAGTTATGATACAACGCCTAATGCATGCTAACTAGTCAATCAATGTTTGTTGAATAAGAGCATACACAGTATATTCTGGACATCTTTAATTTTTCCAATACCTTTTAAGTCATACTTTTTTCCTGATAAAGTGCTATTTTACTGTAGAAAAGTTAGTTAAGATGAACTGAGGCTTATCTTTTAAAGGCAATTAGACATTAACAGAACTTTTGGCGTGTGTGTGTGTGTGTGTGTTTGTGTGTGTGTGTGTGTGTGTGTGTGTGTATGTAAGTCATGATTTACATAGTCTAGAAAATTCCATTTTAGGGTAAGCATGCTAATCTTTGTTGTCAGCTTGACACACTTGGGAAGAGAGAACCTCAATCGTGGAAACTGCCTCCATTGTTTTGGCTAGTGGGTATCTGTGGGGCATTTTGATTATGATTGATGTTGGAGGGCAAGCAAGCCAGTAAGCATAATTCCTCCATGGTTTTTGTCAAGCCTTGAGTTCCTGCTTTGACTTTCCTCAGTGATGGATCGAAACCTATAGGATAAATAAACTCTTTTCTCCACAAGTTGATTTTAGTCATTGTTTTATTACTGCAATGGAGAAGCAAACTAGGAGAGATCCTCTAGTAAATCTTAACCACCCAGAATCAATGGAGCAGTGAATATGCACCATACAATCAGAGAACATAAATGCATAATTCAATATCTTAATCTTGGTGCCACAGAGAGAGATAGAGGTTCATTATCACTTAATTTTATCTTATTAACATATGATATAGGAGCAATAACTATATGTCTACAGTTCATTAAGGACTCATATTTTTGTGGAGCTGGAAATAAAACATAATTAAAAGACACAAGAGCATGTCTGCTATTAGTGTTGAAGTAAAACTGAATATTCATATACTTACAGAGACTTGAGTTTGGCAAGATAATCAAATTGATTTACTTCAATTTTCTGGATTGGGTTATAAGAAATATTCCTGAGTTTAAAAAAGACAGCCATAAGTCATTCCTAAAAATTGTTTGGGTAAAGAAAATATATTTGTTGACTTTGAATGAATTTAAGACATTTACCAAAAAAAATTATAGTACGACTCCCAAGTATATTGAAAAATTAAATGTGAACCCTGAGCCCATAGAGAAAGACCTCGGGACACTGGCCTGGCAGTGCTTTCTTTGGATGTAGTTTCCAAAATACAAACAGTAAAAGCAACAGGAGTCAATGAGGGCCATCAAACCCAAAAGCTTCTTCACACCATGAAAGAAGTCTACGGCATGGAAAAATGACGTACAAAGCACTCTCTTCCTCTTCCTCTCTCTTTCTCTACTTCTTTGTTTTGTTCCGCACGCACTGTGTTAAGCACACACTCCACCACTGAGCCACATCCTTACCCCTGCAGAGCATCTATCGAGGATGGATTAATATCTAAAAAGATATAGGGAACTCAATGCAATAGAAAAAAGACAAATAATCTGATAAAGAAATAGACAAAGAACATGAGTAGATATTTTCTAAAAGAAGACACACAGATATATAAAGAAAACTCAGAATCAGTATTCATCAGAAAAATGCTAATTTATTTATTAGAGACAGAGTTTAGCTGAGGATAACATTGTACTTCACTGGATTTGGCCTTGACTTTTGAACTTCTTAACCTCAAGAACAGGGAGCCATGTAAAATTCTATTGGTTATAAATTAGGCAGGCTGCTGTATTTTGTTATAGTAGCAGAAAATGAATAAAATCAGCAGCAATGAAGGGAAAGATACTCTTGTTCGTGGTGTTTGAAGACTCAGTCCATATTGAAGTTTATGACATCAGAGGAGCCCAAGTAGCAAAAGTAATATTGGAAAAAAGAACAATGTTAGGGTTTGCACAGTAATCTACAGCTGTGCAGACCAAAGGGTTCAACTACAGAGCCCAGGAACAGCCTCATTCAGACAGAATCAGATAACTTTTGACATAGGAGCCAAAGGCATTCAACAATGAAAGGACATCTTTTTAACAGTGTTGGGAAAATTGGATAATCTTCTGCAAGAGAATAGAATTAGACCCTTACTGGGCAACATACCCAAGTTTACTCAAAAAGGATCATGTGCCTAATGGTAAAGCTATCAAACTAGAAGAAAATACAGGAAGAAAATTCCATCGAGTGGATTTGACAGTGTCTTAGATGTGAAACTGAAAGTAAAGACAATAAAGTAAAAGATACAAAAACGGCAGCGTATTAAAATGAAGGAACACTGTGGTAGAGGGAAATGTCAGTCATAACAGAGGGGAAAACACACGTAAGTCCTCTCTCTGCCTGTAGGACATAGGACTGTCTGTAGGATACACAGGATATGTAAAGACTTAAAACTCAACAACTGCAAAAGGAGCTCACATAAAAATGAATGAAGCGCTTGAGGAGTTCTTTCCCTCAGAAGACAGGCAAGTGACTAAACACGTGGGAAAACACTCAACACTACTGTTTTCAGAGCAGTGAGAATCAGATCCTGAAGGATTCTCAGCTAAGACAGCTGTGAGCCAGAGAAATGAAAACACCAGGTGTTGGCAGATTGTAGACGCCGGGGCCCTGTGCACACACAGAGAGTTGTACAATGGGGCAGTTCTGGTGGGAAATACAACTAAACAGAGAGAAGCCAGAACTACCTTGTGACCCAGTCACCTAATTTCTGGGGGTGAGCAGGTGGTCTCTGGTTCAGGATTTTTTTCACTTTACAGCCGTGAGAAAGCGATATACCTCTAGTGGAAGCTGTACTTTTAAGGCTGACTGTATGGTTTAGTGGTAGTGTGTTTGCCTAATATAAATTATTCATCCCTGATTACCGTATTACTGTCTTGATACAGCACTATTGGGAAAGGGAGGTATAAAAGAGCAAATAAAAAGGGAAGTTCCTCTAAGATCTTTTCTTGGGCTTGCAGCATGTGTATAATATAGTGTGTGCTGCGGCTCCCAAGCCATGGACACACAAGAGCACAGAGCAGACACTCTACAGTGCACTGGTTCCTAACTGACAATGTTGAGAGAGTATTAATATTAAATGAGCTTTAAAGATAATAATTCTGATTTATGATGCCTTCATTAGGTATATTTAAGACTGCTGTGAGTTCAGCCAGAATACAGCAAATACAGAGGCGAATGCCAGCAGCAAAACACTGAACTGAGAATAGGACCCCCGCTGAAGGAATCAGAGAAAGAACTGGAAGAGCTTGAAGGGGCTCGAGACCCCATATGAACAACAATGCCAACCAACTAAGAGCTTCCAGGGACTAAGCCACTATCCAAAGACTATACATGGACTGACCCTGGACTCTGACCTCATAGGTAGCAATGAATAGCCTAGTAAGAGCACCAGTGGAAGGGGTTGCCCTGGGTTCTGCTAAGACTGAACCCCCTGTGAACTAGATTGTTGGGGGGAGGGCGGCAATGAGGGGAAGATGGGGAGGGGAACACCCATAAAGAAGGGGAGAGGGAGGGGTTAGGGGGATGTTGGTCTGGAAACCGGGAAGGGGAATAACATTTGAAATGTAAATAAGAAATACTCAAATTAATAAAGATGGAAAAAAATAATAGTGTTATAAAAAAAAAAAGACTGCTGTGAGTTAAGAAGGAGCATAGAACCCAAATAACCGAATGTGGACATCCAGACATGTGCTCATAATAGCGTTACTCAAACTAGCCAAAAGGTGGAAGCACTCCAAGTGTGCACGCGCTGGAGGATGGTCGCACACAGTGTACGAGGTTTTATTATTCAGTCTTAAAAGCAAAGAGAACTCTGGCACACACTACAATACTGATGTACCTTGTTGGTATGGTAAGAGAAAGAAGCCAGTCACAAAATAGCAGCTATGGACATGAGAGAGCAAGGATGGTGGTTGCCAGGGCTGGGGCTGGATGGAGGTGGAGCTCGTGCTTGATGGTTACAGGGTTTCAGAGTTGTACTAAGTTTAAAAAACCAAACCAGACCAAACCAAAAACCTATGGAGGGGAATGTCCATGAGAGTTGAACAGCAAAGTGGAATATCTTGATGTAATCTAGTGATACAGGAACAGATGGGTAACCCAAGGCTATGTCTATTTTACCACAATTGAAAAAAAAACAAGATAAAGAAACGAAGAAGTAAGTTAATGTCTTACAATTGTGACAGCTCCTTCAGATCCTTAAATATGTTCGGCGGGAGATTTTCAATCTTATTACTTCCTAAATCCCTAGGAAAACAATTGAAAACATGTCAAACTGTTTTCTGAAGACTTCCATCATTGGTAGAAGAATCGTTCGAAAACCATTTATTTACAACTTTCCAACAGTGCCATTGGGGAGTTGGGTTAAATAACAAGAGAACTAACTCCTTGGTGTGGGGATTGAACACACAGCCTTGCTCCTGCTCAGTGTGTGCCCTACTCCTGAGCTCTGCCTCCACACCCATGGAGTCAAAAGGCTTTAAAAGAGGGAGTGAGGGGTTGGGGATTTGGCTCAGTGGTAGAGTGCTTGCCTAGCAAGTGCAAGGCCCTGGGTTCGGTCCCCAGCTCCAAAAACAAAACAAACAAAACAAAACAAAACAAAACAGGGAGTGAAATAAAAATATTTTATCACGAGCCAGGCCTGGTAGTACATATCCCTAATGCAAACGTTTGAGAGGTAGGAGCAGGAGGGTCAGAAGTTCACGGACATCTTCAGCACTTAAAATGTATTCAAAGCCAGCATGGGCCTAAAAAGCATCTCTCTCAATTTTTAAGTTCTATTCCATATTTCATCCTTTTTCTTCCCCTTTCTCCTTTTTTTTGTTAGAGTAAGAACACAATTTGAAGCCCTGGGTTTTCTTTTTTCGGGTTTCTTACAGTTACCTCAAAGCATGCATTTTGAGGTTTCTTTCAGAGGGACACACAGGCTTATACTCTCCTGGGTAGGACTTGTCTGTGCAGAGGGGGAGTCTAACATGATGTCACCTTGGATTACAAGGGGCTTTCAGCAGCAGTGCCTGTGGAATGAGAAAGGCTCAAGCTTCTTTTAAACAAGAAAAACTCAGTGAGCTTGAATTAGGAGATTATGAGTTATAACAGCAAAAGTAACTTCCCCTACCTACCTCCAGGGGTCAGGCAGGAGAAAAAACGGATGGGAAAGTTAGAGACAGGTATCCTGCCTCTTTAAAGCAATAAAACAGAACAGCGTAGGTTGTATTTTATTTATTAACTTTACCCTGGTTTTATTCTTTGTCTAAAGCTATATTTTCTTATCTAGCTTATCTCAAGTATTTGTTTCATATTTTATTTTGTATTTACTTTGGCAAGCTATCTGAATTGTTTTGTGATCCATGGGTACATATAATACTGTTTGGAAAAAGGAAATTAATATTTTTAATACATAAACATTACATGTGTAACTAACATGAAGTAAAACTGGAAAAGAACACTCTTAATGCATAGTTAGTTAGACTTACAATTCATCTAGTTTCTGGAGGTGTGTAAATGCATGTTCATTTAAGTGATTAATTTTGTTTTTCCTCATTACCCTGAAAATGAAAAAAAAATACATGTTAATATGTGGACATAATTATAATACAATTACTAAATGTAGCTTCTGAAAGGTATCATAAAATCATGAATATAGAGTGCATTTCCATCTCAGGCTATTTCGAATAGTATGATTGATTGTCCAGTTTATTTATTTAGAAAACACGGTCTCAACTATGCAGCTCTGACTAGCCTCAAACTCACCATCTTTCTGCATCAGCCTCTTCGGTGTGTGCCACCATGCCCACCTTCCGCCTGAGTTTCATTATTAAATTTCTCAAATCTTCTAATAGGGACAATATGAAAATGTAATTCAAACTTGTACTTAGAAATGGAGAAGGACCTCTTCAGAACAAAAAGTGAGTGTCTTGCAGCTATGAGCACAGGCATTGTTTCAGACTTGCTTCCTCAGCCTGCAAAGTGTGTCTTATCTAACAGAAGGCTCCATACACCACAGACATCTGATTTGCTAGTATATGGAGTTAGGACGGAGCAGCCTAAGAGACTGGCCTGAGGGGACCAACTCAATGTCTCATTAGTTTCCCCAAATATGAGTATTTGGAAAACAATATAAATCAGAATGTAGCCATTGCTCTCTCTTGACTGCTCATTCTTCTCTCTCTCTCTCTCTCTCTCTCTCTCTCTCTCTCTCTCTCTCTGTGTGTGTGTGTGTGTGTGTGTGTGTGTGTGTGTGTGTGAGAGAGAGAGAGAGAGAGAGAGAGAGAGAGAGAGAGAGAGAGAGGCCTAGGGCCTTATATGTGTTGGTCACTTGCTTTACTGCTGATTCACACCCCATCCCCCATCCCAATCTTCACTGATCTCTGTGCTATTCACTAGTATAAATGACTAATTTTGGACATTTAAAAGGGCTTCTGGTTGTCTTTGAATCTATTCTTTTAATTTTCTTTTAGCTCAGCATGTAGGCTAACGAATTCCTTATGGCATTTTCATATGCTACAATACTTCATTTTTATTTATACCATGAGCCCTCTGTCCGCCTCCATCTCACTTGCTTCACTGTGGTTTCCTCCTTTACCCAAATGGTCCTCCGTTTGGCTTTGGTATCACATATCACATGTGTGCTATTACAGTCTTTGCCCTCCTCCTCATCCCTAGATCTCTCTCTCTCTCTCTCTCTCTCTCTCTCTCTCTCTCTCTGATGTGATTTGTGATTCTGTAGGTTGTTTTGGGAGCTCTCCTGGTCTTAGAGAATTTTCTCATTGGTCAACTTACTCTTGAGGGTTCAACCTCCAGTACCACTTTCTATGAGCAGTAACATCAATCTGTATATGATAGGAATCCACTGAAGATCAACTGAAGACCATTAATGATCATGAAGGACAAAGTGACAAAGCTACTGTAAAATTTGCCTTGAAGCTAAAAATTATTTATAGTAAATGTGGAAATAGTAAGTAAAATTAAGGAAGGAGTCAGGCAAAGGTGACAGAAAGAAGACCCAGGCTAAATACATTTATAAAGGGGAAGGAGAGAACACAACAGTTATGGGGGGTCAGGGCATTTGGGTGGCTTTTGTGAATGATATAAACTAGGGCCATGTTGGACTCTAAAATGCCTCTTTCAGACTGACCCATAGACAACTCTCTGGGGACATTTTCTTGATTAGTGAATAATGATTGAGGTGGAAGGGCCCAGCTCACTGTGGGAGGGGCCACCCCTGGACAGGTAGGTGGTCTTGAGTGGTAGAAAAAATGTAGCTGAATTTGAGGCTGAGGAGCAAACCAGTAGGAGTGTTTATTCATGGTCTCTGCCTCAGTTCCTGCCTTGGCTTCCCTCAGTGATGGACTGCAACCCTGGAACGTAAGCCAAATGAACGCTTTCTTTGGGCCTGGTGTTTATCACAGCAACAGAAGAGAAAGTAGGACAGAAGGGGAAGAGAATGATCAAGAGATTAGATGAGATGAAAAGAAAAGGAAAAAAGGAAAGAACACAAATCAATTTCCAGTAATGTGAATATATGACAGCAACAAAGTTACATAAATGTAAAGAATGTGAATAAAAAAGTAATTTAATTAATTAATTAATAGAAATAAAAAGTTTTGGAAACAGAAAAAGCATCAACAACTTCTCCCAAAAGTATAGAAGAGAGGATAAAAGAGAGGGCAAGGTAGGAGGCGAAAAGAAAAGTGGACACAGTGAGATGAATATACAAAAAGTAAGGAAAATAAGTCGTTAACTTATAAAATCAAGTAAAGTAAGAAGAAAAGAATTGGGAAGCATGGGGTGGTGGTGAAGAGAGGACAGCCATCAAATGCTAGCTCTGCTTCAGTTTGTGCTGGTGAAGGTGACCCCGGTCCGAGGCATGATGTGTGTGTGACTTGGGCATTGGGCGGGCTGAGTTTGTGCACCATGTTGCTTGTGACTCCCATGGCTTATGCAGGTGCTAAGTCTCTATTGGTGACGTCTGGATGGCTATCAGAACTGTCTTCATTTTGGTCTCTTCCCTTCTTTGCCCACCCAAGCTCTCTGCTGGACACATTTAGCTTTGCACCTTAGGGGCTATGCGTCTTCTCTCATCCTTCTGAGACTGTCCAGATCATATCCTTGAGAAGCTAATGTTCTAGCGGGAGATGTCTTCCGGAAGAGTTGAAGGCAGAGGACGCAACCGCAGTGCTGAGGTATGCACGAACTGAGGATAGATACTGCTCCATTTTCTAGCCCTCTAAGTATCAGTCTGATGGAGCGATGCAGTTATACACTAAATAATTTTTCTGGAGCTTCAGCATTCTTGACTCTACAAGGGACAGCTCCAAATATTGATCTACCAGAAGCCTCCAAGATTCAGGGATGAAAACTCCATGCCGAGTCTCCATTAGTGAGATCTTCTCAGAGACTCTGTGGGCAGGGCTACCTTTCCCTATCCACATTGCTACCAGAGCTGAAGCTCCTGCTGCCTACCTCTCTCCCTGTCTTGTGGTTGCTATTCCCAGACTTTAGCAATGCCAGACTGTAGGTGATCTCTTAAGATGGTGCCTTACCACTGCCTCTGAATCATAAAGAGCAAGAGAAGAACCTCTCCCTGTTGCTGGCCCATTTGTCAGAAGAATTATGGTCTCACAGCTGCTTTTGAGGCTTGTGAGAGCGATGGGCTTGTCATTAGGGTAGAGCTCCCAGACTCTTTGTAGTAAGTTCACCTGGATTATTAGGAAAAAAGCCTCGCTTCTCTCCTCCTGCCAGTGATCTGTGCTTCTGAAGCTGTGCTCTGTTGTCTTACTTCTTTTTGTTGTATCTTCTCCTCCATTTTCCCTAGCTGTTCAGTCACTGTCTCTGTAGATTTCCAAAGCCCTTCATTTTTGTGATTGAAATAACTCATTTTTTTCTTATATTGATTCTTCTCTTTTACTTAACTCTTTGGGGACAGCTTCTAATCTAACTTGACACAATGTAGAATCACCTGGGAAGGAGTTGCAGTGAGGAATTATTTTGATTGCTGTCTTAGCTAGGGTTTTACTGCTGTAAACCTACTCAGATACTCCACACCTCCAAATACTGCCATTCCCTGGCCCAAACATATTTGAACCACGACATTCCACTCCCTGGCCCCCATAGGCTTGTTCAAACATGTGAGTTTATGGTGGCCATACCTAAACATAGTATAATGCAAAATATATTTAGTATATTATATAATATATAATGCTATATATTTATAGCAGTCTAAACAATATTAAAAGTCCAAAGTTCAAAGTCTCTTCTGAGATTCATCCAATCACTTAACTGTAATGCCCAAAGCAAGACAGGAAACCAGCTGGGCAAACACCCAAAATCTCCATGTCTGATGTGACGTCTTCAGATCTGCAGCCCTTTTTCATCTTTGTTGACTATAACACATTTCCTCTGGGCTGGTTCCACTCCCTTGGCAGGTATTCCATGGCTCTGGCATCTTTAGCATCTTGGGTCTCCAAGTGAACCTTAGTTTTACAGCTTTTTATTCCAATGTCTGGGATCGACACATGATCTTTTGTGCTCCCCAAAGAGCTGGTGTCACTTCTCTAGCTCTGCCCTCGGTGGCACTCTAGGTTCGAGTTGACTCCATTCCACTGCCACTGCTGTTCTTGGTGATCATCCCATAGTACTGGCATACACTGGGGTCACTGCAACTAGGTTTGCTATGACCCCAATAGCCAGTCTCTCATAGGCTCTCTTCATGGTACCAAGCCTCAACTGCTTTGCATGACCCCTTCAGACCTGGGCTGTCAACTGCAACTGAGGCTGCACCTTCACCAATGGCCTCTCATGGCCTCTCAGTGCCAAGCCTCAGTTGTTCTCCATGCCCCCTTCATACCTTCAAACTCAGTACCGCCTGGGTAATTACTACACATTACCAAGTCTAGCTGCAGCATGAGGTACAACCATGGCTATCTCTGGAATACAACTTCTTTGTACTCTCAGAAAACACTTCCCAGAAGATTTGACCTCAGCGATGCTGGTCTCTTCTTAATCACTGCTCATTTCTTAGCTCTGGCTAACCAATGGTCTCAGTAGTCCTTCTATTTTTGACTCTAAAGCCAGAGCCACAAGGCCAAAGCTGCCAAGTTCTGCTACTTGTTGGGGATGGAACATCCCACCTCCCCTTATTTTGTTACCAATTCTCTATTTTCCAATTCCTTCACTGCCTAAGCTTGGCTGTCCTGGAACTTGCTCTGTAAACTTGCTCTGTAGATCTCTGGTATTCAGAGATCTGCATCGCTCTGTCTCCTGAAATTAAAGGTGTATGAACACTCTGAACCTAAACTTAGCTGGATGGGATCTTTTCCCAAAGTCCCTCTCTCTAAATTTGTTATTTCCTAGAACATAGGATTCAGCTCCATTCTACTTCCTGGTGCCCTTTAATACCCGAACCATATATTTTGCATTTTTCCTTTCTCAGCTTGCTTCTTTTCATTAAAACACTTGTCGTAAGAGTGAACTTTAGTAACCACACAACATAATTCATACCAGGCTGTCTTGAGACTTCTTTTTTTAAAGCAATTAATCTAAATCTCTTCACATTAGCCCTAGGCAGACTCTTTATCCAATGGCAAAAAGCAGCCACATTCTTCACCAAAATTCCACAAAATAGTCTCTTGACCACATATTAAAATTCTTCTCTTCTTAAACATCCAGAGCCAGGCTTCCACAGTTCAAACCACTCTCAGCAACAAAGTCTTCCAAATTCCTTCTAGGATGGCCCAGTAAGCTCCACTTAAAGCATTCTACTGCTTTCCACATCCAAAGTCCTAAAATCTACATTCTTCCAAACAAAAGCATGGTCAGGTGTATCATAGCAATACCTCTTTCTGGTACCAACTTCTGCCTTAGGGTTTTACTGCTGTGAGAAGGCACCATGACTAAGGCAACTCTTATAAGGACAACACTTAATAGAGGCTGGCTTACAGGTTCAGAGGTTCAGTCCATTATCATCAAGGCAGGAGCTTGGCAGCATCCAGATAGGCATGGTGCAGGAGGATCTGGGAATTCTACCTCTTGTTCTGGAGGCAGCTAGGAGATGACTGGCTTCCAGCAGCTAGGATGAGAGTCTTACAGCCCATGACCACAATGACACACCTACTCCAAGGCCATACCTACTCTAACAAGGCTATACATTCAAATAGTGCCACTCTCTGGGACAAGCATTTTCAAACCACCACGACTGCCTTAGTTAATATAAGAAGACCCATCCTGAAAGTGGGCAGCACCATTCCTTTGGTGTCCTGGGCTGTATAGACATAGAGAGATCCAGCAGAATATTAAGCACACATGCGTTATTTTTCTCTGCTCTTGAGCAAGGAGGTGATGTGACAAGCTGCCTCAAGTCCTGCCACTATGAATTCTCTGTAATGATGAACTACAATCTGGAATTATAAGCTAGAATAAACACTGCATCCCCCAAGTTGGTTTTGTTTTCTACTTTATCACAGTAGAAATGAGAAATGGACATCTACCTTCTTTCCTTGAAGTTTAATCTATTATTTGCAGTTACTTAAATACTGTCTTCAGTACATGTCTTCAAATACATGTCTTCAAGCAGCCATGTGCTAGCTCTACTTATTTAACTCCTTCCATCACTATAAAACATTGCCACCTTCTCCTAGTAACTTTGGACCTAAACTGTAGACACCTACCAAAGAGAAACCCAAATGATATTTTCCATAAAACAGTCAATGCCAATGTCAAATGGTCATTCCTGAAACATATTATGTATGAATAAGATTACATTGACTGAGCAGGTTATATTTATGAGTGGGCTATATATTTATACTAAACAAGATCTATCTATCTATCTATCTATCTATCTATCTATCTATCTATCTATCTATTTTTTTTTAATTAACTTGAGTATTTCTTATATACATTTCGAGTGTTATTCCCTTTCCCGGTTTCCGGGCAAACATCCCCCTCCCCCCTCCCCTTCTTTATGGGTGTTCCCCTCCCCACCCTCCCCCCATTGCCGCCCTCCCCCCGACAGTCTAGTTCACTGGGGGTTCAATCTTAGCAGGACCCAGGGCTTCCCCTTCCACTGGTGCGATTACTAGGATATTCATTGCTACCTATGAGGTCAGAGTCCAGGGTCAGTCCATGTATAGTCTTTAGGTAGTGGCTTAGTCCCTGGAAGCTCTGGTTGCTTGGCATTGTTGTTCATATGAGGTCTCGAGCTCCTTCAGGCTCTTCCAGTTCTTTCTCTGATTCCTTCAACGGGGGTCCTATTCTCAGTTCAGTGGTTTGCTGCTGGCATCTATCTATCTTTCTATCTATCTATCTACATCTGTCTAGCTTGGAAATCACTATGTAGACCAGGCTAGCCTCAAACTCTTCGAGATATTCCTCTCCCTCTGAAGTACTAGGACTAAAGTTATTGACTTGTTTTCTTTTATTCTTGAGATTAGAATGATATCATTTCTCCCTTCCCTTTCCTTCCTCATACCCCTTCTTGTTCTTTTCCAAATTCATATTCTCTTTTTCTACTGATTGTTTCATATATATATTTCATTATGTATAGATATTTTTACTATTTATCATCTATCTATCTATCTATTTGACTATTATCTAAGTTTCACATAAAGGATTCATTTGGCTTGTAAGGAGAGTCACTATTACTTTAAAAAAGATAGTACTTACAAAACAGTTAAATTATTGCAGGAAATAAAAGTCAAATTTCTTAAATTATGGATACGGTTGCCTTCAAAGTCCCTAGAACATAAAAATAAAGCACAAATTAAATTCATAGACTTAAATAAATTGGCTAGGAATTATTTGCTATCAAATAAAATATCATTTCCTTACATTCTGTTTACGATTTGTATAGCAGCTGGATATACCTATATAATATATCCATGCTATATACATGTAGTATTATTGTCTGTCTTCTGTAGCAAGAGTAAAGTGATATGAGGGTCATCATATTCCCCTTCCTTTTCTCCCTCATCTCTTCCATCTTTCCTTGGTCCCTCCCTGTCAAATTGCTGGTTTCTTTTTCTTTGATTTTTACTGCTACACACACACACACATATACATACATAAATGTATAAACATGCTCACTGGGGGAGACTAATTCTCCCTCTCTCTCAGAAGCCAATAGTTGCCTGTACTTCTCTAGGAAGACCTCTGTAAGAGTTTCCCCTTTGACTTTAGCATGTTTATTAGTGTTATCATTGAGTGTTGTTTAGGTGGTGTTAATAGTGTGGTGTTGTGAGTATAGCTTCCTGTCTATTCTGGGAGACACAGTCTCATGGCTGGTCCTTTTGTTTTGGAACACTTTCTGGTCTCCCACCCCCTTGTGATATGGGTGTGGAAGTTGTGTTGGGCCTGGGCATGCCATGACCAGTTAGTTGTTTTCTGCATTTTGACGGTTGTGTTTTTTTGTGATAGTCTCCCAAAGAAAATATTTAGTTCCTGTCTCCCCAACTTAAGTGTCCTAGAAATGATTCTTAACAGTCTGCCACTGCTGGGAGCCATTTTATTTGTCCTTTCAGACAGTCATATGAGCTTCCCTTGTTCTGCACTTCATGCTGGGGAGCTGCCTAGATATTCCCCTCAAGTGCTTGTACTGTGTGGAGCTGACATCACACGGAGTCTCTTCACAGCATCAGAAGCTACCTGTGTTTTCTTCCACTGCTGGGGACCAAGTGCAAGGCTTTGCACGTAGGAGACTACTGCCCTATCATTGATATCTATCTATCTATCTATCTATCTATCTATCTATCTATCTATCTATCTATCTATCTATCTATCTATCTATCTATCTATTCCTAGCTGGGGTTGTTTTCACATAGCACCTCTCCTTTGACCCCAGCAGTAGGTGGATGGTAGAACTTTGCGGAGCACAAGGAGAAAGTTCCTTCCCTGAACACTGCGTTTAGGTCCAAGGGCATCACACACTTAGTTTAATTGCCAACGACATAAAGTTACTCAGAAGCAACAGTGATTCTTGTAGGGTAAAAGTGTGGGAGAGCTACTAACACCTCCAAGGAAAACTTGGAACGCTCTAGAGAAAAACTAGTGTCTCATCAGCACCAAGGGCACTGTCAGCCTTGCTTTGGGAATCACACTGAAGTTGACAGTGACATAGTGAAATATATCCGAAAGATTGGGAAGATCAAGAATTAAGGGACCTAAACACTGAATACATTGAAGAGGGTGTGTTTATAATGGAGAGTAACTAAGAGGAACATATTTGAAGTCAGTCTGTAGAGTGAACATCAGATTGCCCTTCTGAAGGAAGTGTTCCTCACTCTGTGGCTGCTAAATGCTTAGAGTCATGCTTCTTTAGTCTTAGTTCAGGCTCTCTGTTCTTGCTCTTTTTTTAACTAATGGTTATTCATGAATCTACCACCAGGTGGCAGTGTTCTATGACAAATCAAAGTTTACTTTATTAAAAGTTGCCTGCAGCCGCTCCCACCTATAATCTCAACAATAGGAAGACTGGGACAGGAAGATACCTGCTAGTGAGTTTAAGGCCAGCCTGGGCTACATAATGAAACTTTGTTTAAAAAAATAGTCTCAATTCACATTTTTTGGGGGGGGGTGGTTTGCTTAGGATTCAACTCAGGACCGTTAGAACTAAGTTAGTACTCAATCCTCAAACTGTGTCTCCAGTCCCACATGCAAACAGTTTTAACCGTTGACTGCTTCTGTGAGTACTGCTCGATTGTGTCTAGTTACTAAGTTTCTCCTTATCTTCCTGAGTTCATTACTCAGCATGTCTAGTTTGCTGTAAACTTGGATACCAAACAGTCAACCTTGGAAATTTTCTTACAAAACAGGAGGTAAAGGGAGTTTTGTTGATTTCAGTAGGCAGTTTGTTGATTGAACTTTTAAATAGTAATTTTGGACATTTCTTTAGAAAAACAAAACAAAAAAAAAGTAAAACAAAAGACAAAACAAAACAAAACAACAAAAAATCCCCCAGAAACCCAACTAGAACCCAAAACTCACAAAACGCAAAAACCCAAAACACCAAAACCAGATGCCAAACAAACAAACAAATGAACGAAACCCTGGTGGTTTATTTATTTATGTTGATAACAGGGCCTCACTCTGCTCCCCTGGCCTTGGGCTTGTAGTGACCCTCCTTCCTCAGCCTCTTGCTTTAGCCTCCTAAGATTACAGGTGTGAGCCACCACACCAGGCCAGACCCACGTCCTGAGCAGGCACATTCACTGATTGGTAGAACTACAATTAGTGGGATGATACTTGTTACTAGGCAACGCCACCGTGTTATTACACAGAACAAGTAAGGGACTTTCTCAAAACATCCCACAGACCCCGCTGTATTGTGATTGGTGCTAAGCAGTGCACTCATGACTCGGAATTTAGGGATAAAACTAAATGACTTAGCTTTCTGCATCAATTTAATAGGTGAGTGGTGACAGCAGGGAGAGCAAGTGTGACATACACCATGTGACGTCCCTTCTGTCTTCCTTCTTCCAGGTTCTAAAACACTTTTCTCTTTCACATATTGCATTTTGATAAAAGTTTAGAGAAGTTAGCCAAAGAGGGTGTTTAATATAAAAATAAAATAATGTGAGGAAACTTGATACACTAGCTAGCTGTGACAGAAGACCCATAGATAGATGGATAGATAGATAGGTAGATAGATAGATAGATAGATAGATAGATAGATAGATAGAGGTGGATAGATAGGTAGATAGGTAGATGGATAGGTGGGTAGATGAATGGATAGGTGGATAGATGGATGGATAGATGGATGTACAGGTGGATAGATGGATGGATGGATAGGTGGATAGATGGATGGGTGGATAGATAGGATAGACAGACAGACAGACAGACAGACAGACAGATGGATGGATAGATGGATGGATGGGTGGATAGATGATTGGATGGATAGGTGGATAGATGGATGGGTGGGTAGATAGATGATAGATAGATAGATAGATAGATAGATAGATAGATAGATAGATGGATGGATAGAGGGAGGGAGACTGACTTACAGCCAGTGCAGCCGGGGCATGTGCTGACAGAGGGGTTTGTCAGGCAAACGGGTGAGGGCATTATTCATCAGCACTCTAAAAAGTAAAGAAACCACGAAAAGTCACATTTTCTGGTTCTTTCCTGTCTCCAGGCAAACACAGTGTTATCATTGCTGTTCAGAAATCGCAAGAGCCCCATGCTACATGTCTTGCCCCCCACCTTTTCTCTGCATGCCCTGCAGTACTGAAGTGCTTTGGTAGTTAAGACCATTTCTACATACATTGGTTCTCCCACAGAGAATAGCAATATTAGTCTCCGAACAGAAGCCTGTGCCCGTCGGCAGCAGTTGGAGGAGGCTTTTCTTTCGCTGAGGTTGCTGCATGGGAGGGCTGGTGCCTAAGCACACTTCAGTACAGTACGATGGTAGCCTGTGCTGGGTTCTGGTGGACTGATAGAACATCGTTACAGCAGTCAGGCCTATAAGTTGCCTTAGAGAAAGTGGTCAAGGTGGTTTTTAGTCAAGAAAGCTTCTTTTAGGCTTTAATAACTATAAATTCATGCTGCTATACTTAAAGTTTTAATGTTTTATTTCTGTCTCTTTCTTCAGTTGGAATACTTTACATTTTTTATTACATTGATTTACTTATTTATTGTGTGTGTGTGTGTGTGTGTGTGTGTGTGTGTGTGTGTGTGGTGGTTTGAATAGATAAGACCCCCCATAGTTGCATGTGCTTGAATCCTTGGCCCATAGGAGGTGTGGCCGTGATGGGTCTTGATGGAGGAAGTGTTTCACTATGGGGTTGGGCTTGGTGTCTCAGAAGTTCAAGCCATTTCTCCCTGATGCCTGCCAATCAAGACGTAGAACTCACAGCTCCTTCTCCAGCACCTGTCTGCCTGCATACTACCATGTTCCCTGGCATTGTCAGCCCCAGTGAAGTGTTTTCCTTTCTAAGAGTTGCTGTGGTCATGGTGTGTCTTCACAGCAAGAGAAACCCTAACTAAGATAGTATGCCTCCGTTTGTATGTAGAGTCGAGAGCCTGTAGGAATGGGTCTTTCTACTGTGTAGGTCCTGGGGATTGAACTCAGGTCACCAGGCTTGCTGGCAATCGCCTTCTCTCTCTGAGCCATCTCCCCACCCTGTTTGTCTTAACTGAGTACTTACAACAGAATGAGAGAATTTAGTCCGTAAAATGTGAGTGGGGAAATTCGACTGAGGTGATTGTCTTCAATTATCCTGTCAGCAACAAAATAACAGAGTTATGTGTGTATTTTCAGAACCTTAAAAAGCAGTACAAGGAAACACCACACAAATGAAACATACAGCCATTCCAGTCTGTGGAGATCTTCAAAAACTCCTGGCTTTAGGAAGGTTATTCTGTTGTGACTGAGGTACCTGGAGAGGAGACATAACAGCAGGGAGTTTATTCTTTTTGATGTTTTACAAGAAGGAAAGTCACATCTGCCATTGCCTCTCCTATACCAGCTCACCACATACACCACTTCCTGCCTTTGGACTTTTAAGGGCCCTTATCATTTGTTACGTCATTTCTAGCTTTAAATTCCCCACAGTTAGCTAATGAATTGGTCTATACTTTAGTGATCCACTCTGCTGTTATCTGGATGGGTATCAGCCTGTGATCAATCAAAGGCTTTGTCTGAAGTGTTGGGGTGGGGGGGGTGAGGACCTTAGGAAGGAGGACTCTGTGTGTCTCCTCTGGTCATTCTTGTGTGGTGCGATTAATGATGTCTTTCTCTTCCTTACATCGCTGCTTGAGGTGGGTGAGTGTTATGCCATGAGTTCTCACCCCCTTGGGCTGCCTCATCACAGGCTCAAAGTCATGGAGTCAGCCAATCGCAGACAGACCTCAAAAGTGACAGCCAAGATCTTTCTTCTTTATCAGGTAATTATCTCGAGGATTTTGTTATAGTGACTGAGGATTAAAAATGGGATAGTTTTTGGAAGTATATCAGCCTATTCGCTGAAGGACATTGAATCCCGAGAAGCAGACAGGATGTGAAAAGAAAACTAGGCAACATGTAAAACCCAGAGGGAAGTGTACAACATGTGGTCACTCATTAGCAGAAGGCGCCTGATCTGTAAAGACTAGAAACTGAGGAACGGGAGTGGAGGGGGGAAAGGAGTTGAGAAGCATCTTGGGTGAAGACAATGGTGTTCACAAAGCACAGAATGGGCAAAGTAGACAGAGTATGCAGAAGCAAGAGCCACAAGAATGTGAGGCGTTCCATCGACTATTGACAGTGTGACCTTGAACATTTACTTCCGGGGAGCTGATCTCCTTCATTTCTAAGACGTGCACAGCACTTCTTCCCTCAGTGTTTGTAGTCACATCTGACACAGATCACGTCATCTGCACTCTGCATATATCACTGTGAGATCACTATTTCTGCCCACATCCTTGCCTATGGTTCATTTGCAAGCTGTTCACTTGCCCAGATAAATGGAACACACTGACACCTCTCCATTATTTATCCTTTTGGGAGGAATTGTTTAGAAAGGCAGGCCTCATCTAGCCAAGGCTGACCTCTGACTTCTGAGGCTTGCTTTGAAAAATTTTTTTAAAGAATTTTTATTTTATGTATATGAGTATACTGTAGCTGTTTTCAGACACACCAGTAGAGGGCATTGGATCCCATTTCAGATGGTTGTGAGCCACCATGTGGTTGCTGGGAATTGAACTCAGGACTTCTGGAAGAGCAGTCAGTACTCCTAATCACTGAGCCATGTCTCCAGCTCCCTTTGAACTCTTGATCCACCCACCCCTGCCCGCCAAGTGCTTGAACTATAGGAATGCACAATTATACCTGGCTCTAAGTGGTAGTGGTGATCAAAACCAGAGCTTTGTGTATGCTAGGCAAGCACTACGTCATCCCCCAGCTCCCCATTTAAAAAAAAATTCCCTTTTCTTTGATTTTCTCACACCTTGTAGCTGACAACTTGCAAAAAATTCCCCAACCAGGAATCTGCCCTTTCTGTCAGGTTTGACTTTGGCCTGTTTGTCTCATATTTTAAGCCACCTCTCTGCAGGCCTGGATGCCATGCAGGCCGAGAAGGACTAAGACCTAGCTTTAGCCATCCATGAACATGGTAGGGCTCTCTCATGAATGCACCGTGCTTGTGAACACCCATCCCTTCCAGTACAAGATAACCGATCTACCCTTGCACCTCACGCACATCTGTCTTGTCCCATCCTCAGAGCCATTCATTGCTCTAGAGCAGAAACGACCACTTCTCACAGAGTACCTGTCACTTTGACCCTGACCATCATCAACTGCAGGACATCAGTAAAATACACTGTCTGTGACGGGCCTCCAGGGAGGTCAGTGGGGACTTCCCAGGGATGGTGCCCCATGCTGTCTGCAGTGATGGACTTCTGAAGTCACACACCACACTGAGTCTCTTTCCCTTTAAGCTGTTTGTGTGAGGGCAAGGGTGAGGGCAACGAGAACTCTAATGTGGGAGATTAAAATGGTGCGGCTGCCAAAGAAGGGGTGTAGAAGATAGTGCTATAATGGAATAATGGAGAAACTAGAACACGGGGCGGGGTGTGAAGGGGTGGAGATGGGAGGGTAGGAGGAATAGAGGGGTGGAGTTGGAGGTCAAGGTACAGGAGGGAGTGTGGGGAGGAGTAACTGATCCGAAGGCCCTTTGAAAATCCATGTGGGAACATATTACTGGAGAAGCCTTCTAAGGTGTACACATGAAAAGAGTTTGAATGCACTCACCGTAGGATGGAGGAAGACAGTGCCCTGAGGAGACATCACACACTACCATGTCCCCCGACCCCCGTTCCCAGTACCAGGAATGAGTTACCTTTTGGGGGCACTCTGGCCAAAGAGGTTCCATAGACATTACCAAACACCACAGGCTATTGACAATGCTCTTAGGTGGGCTCCACTACCTGACACTGAGACCTTACTGCTGAAGACACCACGCCAATGGCATAGAACATGAAGAAATCTAGCTACTCAACCAGAAACCTCACCTGTCCTGGCATTTCCTGTGAGGTTTTAAAATGTATTCCCACAATAGCCCGGAGTCTGAACTATTAGAAGAAAGTGGAGGGAGGTGGTGCCCGAGGCCTCACCTGACAAGTGAAATCAAGGCTCAGCCTGAATACCGTGTGCTCCCAATCCCACCGTCCCAGGCCCCCTACCACATTGTCCCTTCAGCACTTGCAGGTCCCCTGCTCCTGAGTGGGAGAACTGGTTTGGACTGGAATGAATTAGCCTGACCGAATGCTGTTGCTCTAGGGAGTCAATTAACCCCAGACTTACAGTTTAGTGAGGCTGTGCAGTCCTCTGAAGGCAGAGACACTGACGGAGCGAATCTTATTGTTTTGCAGGCACCTGTGACGGCCGAGAGTCGTCAAAGAGAAAACAATACAATAGTGTCAGCTTCACAAGATAAAAGACCCTGGCAATATAATCGGAGGTGACCGTGGCACGCGCTTGTGCCGACAGCCCTGTCCCTGGCACAGATGAGATGGTCATTCTCCTTGAGTGTACTTTACTGAAAGAAATTGACCTGAGAAGGGAAACACAGTGGAATAACCGGCCCAAACTGGTATTTTGCTGTTAAATTCATGTGTGCTTGGGTCAGAGCTTATTTGCAAGTTGAAGCTAGAAACGGAAGTAGCAACAAACTGCCCGCGGAGCCTGTATCTCTACTCACAGGTTAGCGCAGCTGTCAGACCTCACCAGGGAAGTTTCTTTCTGCAGTGGATACTTAAAACTGGTCAAAGTTCCGAGAACATGCGTAGTGGAGCGCTCGGCTGACTGGGATGTCTCCATTACAGCCCAGCCCAAGGCTCAGGCACCATTGTGGAGGAGGAGCCAGAGGTCCGGAGGACAGGAGTGAAGCAGTACGTGACAAGAAGCTGCTGCTTTGCACAAGACCAAGTCAGACCGTGCTCTAGCACGGGGAGGGGAAGTGAGGGGATCATGAATCCCTGCCCTTAGATGGTACTGGCAGGTGATGGCTTCTAGTGGGAGGGAGATGCAGTTTTCTTTAAGAGTGTGGGCCCTGGTGGCTGACTCTGCTCCAGTGGTTGCCCCTCCCCCACCCCAAGTGTATGGGCAACACAAATTAGACTCAGTGGGTCATTAAAAATAAAAACCACAGAAAGAAGTCACATAGCTGGGAGAGGTATGGAGGTGGAGGTGGACTTGGGAGGACTGTGGGATGAATATGATAAAAAATATATTACATGACATTCTCAATTCGTAAAACTACTACAAAAACTTGCAGTTGTAAAGGTACATCGATAGGAGTTAAAGCTTGCCGTCTAGAATTTTCTAGACAAGAACTAATGTGGAGAAAAGTGCTCACTGATCACATGGTTCCAAAAGCCAGGCTTTTAAAACTTCCTGTTACAGTTATTCAGATTTATATGTGCTCACATAGAACCAGACCAAAAAAATGTCTGTGACTCATGATACAAATCTTATCGCAAAACAACCCTAAATCCTAATAAATCAAATTTAGTTTGAGTACTCTGACACCCTAAACCTTGTTCGCAAAAGCTCTTGAGACAACCTATGAGGAGTTTAAATGTCAAGCAAACATTGGAATGTCAAGACAAAAACACAGGCTTGCAACTTGACAGCGCGTTAGAAGGACTAGGACCCAGAGCTAAGCTCTCCCATTCCGTGCACCCGTGTATAGGGTTGCAGCCCTGTGGTTGCGAGAGACGATGAAGCAAAGATGGTGGGCCTGTAATTGCGACTACCAATGTTCCGGAGAATGTCTTAAATCTGTATATGACTTGTTAGGAGAAAAGAGAGAAATCAATAGGAACGGATGTCAGTTAGTTTGATATTTGATTCAAAGGCATCCCTTTGATTCTACCTGAAAAAATGCAGCTACAGAATTGATTGTTTCACGTGACATGCTGTGGCCTGGTCACGTGGTAGGTAACGCATCTTCTTTACTGACACACAAGGAGCCTTGAAGACGGAGTGCCGTGTTTTCACCTGTACTGAGCGTCTAGTAAGCAGCAGATTGCAGTGTCTGTACGTGGAGTCAAGCTGTGCCTCTAGAAACCGGACGGAATGTTTTATCATTAAGCTCTTTGGATCGTTGTTGCTTGGAGTGATTTTCAAAAATTCAAGAGTCAGGAGTTTAGGCTTAGCCTGTAATCCGAGTACTTGGAATACGGGGCGGGAGGATTTCTCTTAGTTCTAGGCTAGCTGGATCTACAGAGTGAGACTTGTCTAAAACATAAACAGGGTATGGAGAGATGGCTCAGCAGTTGAGGACACTGGCCTGCACAGGTACTAGGCACGCATGTGGTGCACAGATAGACATGCTGGTAAAGCCCCCTTAAAAACAACCAACCAACCAAAACCGTTACCGATGCCATTTAAATGTGTGGCCACAAGGGGGTGTTAGATATCAGGATGAGCTTTTGGACTCCGGAGGATTCAGGGAGTTGTCCTGAAAAGCTTTTTTGTTTTTTAAGCTGAGAAATTCTGAAATGGATTGTCATTTTATTTTCAAACACGAAATACATCTTTCTTCAAGCTATCTGGAGCTTTAGAATAGTTTTGCTTGTATGAAGTAACTAATTTTTTCACTTGGTTTCCCTCTGTTTCTATTTATATTATTAAAAAAAAAAACTTTATTACACAGTTTAAACTTCAGAAAGACAGACAAATCTCTGACAACGTGAGGCAGGGCCTTGGCCTTTTGAGGATTGCGCCTTTCTTTTTATTTTGCTATGGAAAGATAAAACTGAAGAATTATGTCTGTCATGAGCACATGATGTCAGAAACTCAGACGGACATATTTGTGTCTTCTCACCCAGTCAGAACTTACTGAATAACAACAAATTTGTAAGATTTATTGCTTTTGTTGGCTGGAGTTTATAAAATAGTTCTGATAGTTCTTTACAGCAGTAGTTCTCAACCTGTGGTTCACACACCAGATATTTATATTATGATTCATAACAGTAGCAAAATTACAGTTATGAAGTAGCAATGAAATAACTTTATTTTTGGAAGTACCAAACATGAGGAACTTTATCAAAGGGTTGTAGCGTCAAGAAGGTTGAGAACCACTTCTTTACAACATAACCACGGCAATCACAGGTTCTTCTATTATCAATATTAACTCTTAGGTAAATCCCCAACCCCAACACACACACACACACACACACACACACACACACACACACACACTCACTAGTGGTGTGTTACAGGGTTGTGAAAAGGTTATAGAGGCTGCAATTCAAGAGGGCTTTACTGAAGGCAGAAACAGAGCTGATGCAGACGCCTAGATGAAACAGTAAATATAGTTGGAGATTTGCACAGCCACAGAGCTGAACTGCTGAGGCGTAGGACGGAGAAGGTGAAAATTTGGATGGATGGATGGACAGCAATCTGAGTGAATTGTGTCACCTGTTGGTGACTGTGCTGAGCTGAAGTCCTTGGGAATTCTCTGTGTGCAAGTCCCTTGATGTAGCACTGGATGGTCAGACAACAGGTATAGCTGACTCACTCTCTATTGGTCTGGTGGTTCAGAAAGTTCATGGGTCTCGGCTTCGTGCTGCGGTCTGAATACACCACGCACCCACAAATTCCCAAACAACTTAGATAAATTGATGGGTGGTATTCTTTCACTCGCAGAAGTAAGTTGCTTATCAGTCAGTATCTCGTGGTTTGTGCTTGGCAGGCATTGGCGTGTATGCACACAGACATGATAGGATTAGTTACCTTCGTTTTCGATGCTGTGACAAAACACCTGACAAAGAACAACTTAGTAGAGGATGAGTTTATCCTGGTTTGCAGTTTGAGGGGATACAGCCCCTCAAGCCAGGGAAGGCAGGGCAGGAAAAGCAGGCGACAAGTTGCCAGCTGTATCTTCAGTCAAGAAAGCTGAGGCAGAACAGGAAATGGGCTACAAAATCCCAGTCATCCATTTCCTCCAGTGAGGCTCCACCCGCTTAAAGCTCTATAACCTTCCACTACAGCGCCACCAGCTGGACACCAGTTGTTTAAGCACTTGAGCCTAAGGACAATTCATATTCAAACCCCAACCCTGAGGCAGAGTAATCCTGTCTCTGCTTCTGTACTCAAAATGGAACCAACTGCTGCCTTGTAAATCTGCCCTACCAAGGGCAAGGAGTAGTCCAAGGAGCAGTGCAGTGACTTGTATTCTTTCCCTTGGCAAGAGGAGGTATGGAGTTGGGAACGCGGCCAAGCTGTCTTCAATCCTGTAGACGGAGCTATCACCTGGATGCTTGTAGGAGGTGAGGGGTTTGGAGCCCTCTATCCTTTGGTCTTGATCAAGGGAAGTGATACAAATCCATTCAGAACCATTTTCTTCTAGCCAGATGCCTTTCTTGATGGTGATGATCCCAACCTGTCTCATGGTGTCTCTCATACGCTGGTTTCTTTGGAAATAGGAGAATCTTAATTTTGAGCAACATGAACAGATCTGAGCACTGGTTGCTGCTGTCCTGGGCTGGTTGGCTGACCTCTCCTGGACTGAGGTCTTTTCCTGGAAGCGCTCCCACTGGTTCTGAGGAATGGTTGGGCTCGGTTCACTTTCTCTTCATTAAAAACTTTTCCTGGAAAGAGCTCCAACAATTCATGGATAAAGTTTTCAGAGGGCACTCCCACTTCAGCATCTCCTTAGACAGGCCATTTGCTTGATTCTCTGCACATTTCAACTCTCCCATCAGAGACTCTCACAGAGCAAAGAGCCCTGATTAGCCGCAATGTGGTGAGTCATCCACATTGTGATGAGGACATCTAGAGTACACCCTGAAATCTCATCCACAGACAACTCTCCAGGAGAAGCTGCTCACATGGATTGCCATGAGCAGAATCACAGGTGTTTTGCTTGGGAGAAGGTCCTTGCAAGCGGGAGGAGGTAGCTCATGGCTGATGCTTGGTCATCTAAGGACTATGAGAAGCCAGGATGTCCTCTTAGAGGTCAATTTGATGTATATTGTTGAGTATATGTCCTGGCTCTTTACTATCATGTGCACGTGTCAATCAAGTCCACAGTTTTTCTGACATGACTTTGGAAATGAAGTCTCAAATCCAGAGGATGGGCAGAATAAGAAAGTGCTACCCCTTCCTGCCTTAGTGCTGGCCTCAGTCCTCTTCAGGTTCAGTCTGTTCCAGGCTGTGCAGCTTGGCTTACTGGGGATATGCTGATGTTTGTAGTGTGTTTATACTAACTCCATCTATTATCTTAAGAAAGTACACATCTGTATTAATACACCAAAAGGAAATCAAGGTGTCCCTAGGCAGGAAGAAGTTCCAAGATGTTTTCTTGACAGTATGCTTCAGGGACAGAACATGTAAGTTCAATATGTCAGTAATTATTTATGACTAAATCATAAAGTTGATATAAATCATATGGAGATCACCTTGGCTAATGTGGATTTTGAGAATGCATTCATGAAGCTCACCTGAAAAGAGTCAAGCATTACAATGCTGATCAAGATCAAGATAAAGAATGAACTTGCTGAACTGAACTTCTTAACATATGGGAAAATTCTGTGGCTGTTTGAATGTATTGTACCCCATAGGCTCACAATATTTGAATGTTTGGTCATTAGGGAGTGCAGACAGGGTTTAAGAGGTGTGGCCTTAGTGGAGGAAGTATGTCACTGCAGGTTGGCTTTGTGGCTTTAAAAGCTCAAACCAGGTCCAGTGTCCCTTTTGCTGCCTGTGGATCTGGATGTGAAACTCTTAGCAACTTATCCAGCACCAAGTCTGCCATGCTTCCTGCCATGATGATAATGGACTAAACCTCTGAACAGAAAGGCAGCCCCTAATTAAATGATTTCCTTTATAAGAGTTGCTGTGGTCATGATGTCCCTTCACAGCAATAAAACACTAAGACAAATTCTCCACAATTTAAACTTTTTTTTCCCTTAAACCTGTGGTGCTGCTTAAAGCCAGTATCTTACACATACTGAGCAAGTGTTCTTCCCCAGAGATACATCCCTTGCTCATTATTTAATAGTGATAGTGGATCTTGCTGAAGATCATCACATCTTTTAAAATTCTTTTAAAAGATTGATTTTATTTTTAGTTATGCATAGGTGTTTGTGTTCATATGTGCATACAAGTGGGTCTCCCTAGAGGCCAGAAGTGATGGATGACCTGGATCTAGAGTTATAGACAGTTGTGAGTGGCCATCTTGAGCTAGAATCTGAACTCTGGTCCTCTGAAAAAGCAAAACTCACTCTTAACTCACTCATCTCTACAGTCTCTAATTCTTCTTATTTTCTTCTTCTCTTCCCTTCTTCCTCTTCTTCCTCTTCCTCTTCCACCTCTTCCTCTTCCTCCTCCTCCTCTTCTTCTTCTTTCCACTTTTTATTTCTGTATGAATGCGCGCTCGCGCGCGCGCGCGCGCACACACACACACACACACACACACACACACACACCATGCAGTATATACAAGTGTCAGAGGATGACCAGGGTTGTTGTCAGATCATCAGACTTGGTGCCTTTGCTGGGTAGTTTTATTTTAATAAATCTCATCTATCTATCTATCTATCTATCTATCTATCTATCTATCTATCTATCATCTACCTATCATCTATCTATACGCTAGAGAACCCTGACCTGTTGGGGTCCAGAAATCACCTCACAAACCACATGAACACCGATCTCAGTCAGACAGGGATAGTTTATTGAGCAGATGCCCCAGGACTTATTGTCCAGGGCCAGGGTCCAGATTCAGGAACTGAACCGTGACCCTGAGTTAAGGTTCTACAGGGCTTTTTAAGCCTCAGATCTATAAACGTTTGTGCCAAATTATTCCACCAATCAAGATTTAGGGATAGGAGGATTTCCTTAGGAAGATGTCTTTGTTGTACACTTATCCTGCTCCCATTGGTTGGGGTATTTGACTGTGGCCTACCTTGTCTAACATTCATGTCTTAACTTGACAATCAGAATGTCAGTTACATGTACATGTTTCTTTCGGCCAAGTAGGATGTTGGTTCCCAGGAAGTTCTTGGGAACTTAAACTTTACTTGACCACTACACAAAATGAAAGCTTTATTCTAAATACTTTATTATATTGATTCAGGTGTCTCATATGTTGGGGTCTATCCTGGGGGCAGCTTATACCATTAAAGCTTATACATAGGTTCAGGAAGTGCTTTTGGGTTCAGGTTCATGCTTACTGTGGGTAACTATACAAAACACTTCTACTTACTTCTATCATGATTGGTTTTCAAGGGCACAAAACATAACAATATATAATTGACTTGGCATTATATATTCTACTGTTTCCTAATAACAGTAGAAACATATGAGAAAGTTTCTTTATAATGGCAGGTAACAGTTAACTAGACCTTAGCATTCCATCTAGGCCTTGATGTTTTACCTAGGCTGATATGACCAACACACACTGAGCCATCTTGGTTGCCCTAAGTTCAGCACACCTTTCTTTGAGATGATCATTGAGTGACCCATGACAGGAGGAGGCAGAAATAAATACTTACTTCCAGTCTGTGAGGCATGGCGGAGGAACCACGGCACACATACTCCTGTTTGACTAGGGATAGTTATCTGAGGTTTTTCTAGACTGTCTCTTAAGAAACACTCAGAATTTTTACTTGCAAGTCTTTAGCTAAGGGATAAATACTTTCTCCAGGTGGGATTATTAGACTTAATATGTAGTATGATGCTGTTACAGAAGTAACAAGAAACAGGTACACAAGACTGAAGGTTCACGGTAAGCCCAGAGTTAAAGTTTTCCTTACAGCTTTTGGAGGTCATGGTACTTCCTGAAGCTGTTGGGAGGGAGCGTTCTTATGAAGTTCCATTGCAGGGACCTGAAACACAGACACAGTTCAGTCTTGCTGAGTGGCTTTTCACTTTAATGTCTTACTTCTAATTTTAATACTGACGCTCTTGGGCTGGAGTCTGAGCTGGATGCACTGTATACTGGTTTAATGATGTATTTTAAATGAGTGACTCAGAAAGCCTGACTAGTCACGCTTTCTCCAAGTTGCCTGGGAGGCTGAGCCACCACTAAATTCTCTCTCCTCTTTCTCCTAGCTTACCGAGACTCCCTTTTCTACCAGTGTTTTAGCTTCCAAACCAAAGTCATTCAGTGTTTATATTGTAGAAAGATAAATTGTTAAATACTTGAATTGGTTTAATGACCTAGGTGAAAGTTTGGTTTGCTCTTAAACGAGTGTTTATTCATCCATCCATCTGTTCCTTCCTTCCTTCATATATCCATTCTCTCAATAAATGCCTGTTAAACTCCCACCATGTACTTTTGTAAGAAAAACAGTATCTCTACCCTTTCTGTGGATGACTAATGATATCTCTTGACTATAAATTAGAGGATTCTCTCAGAGAATCCCCTAGGGATAAGGGAGAAATTTGTTGTCTGTTGTTATTTGTACATGGCAGTTTCAAAGTGATTATTTCAGTGTGTTGGAAATTTTGGAGGAAATCTAGGAAAATATGGAGCTGGTACGTTTTCCCTTTTCATGTGAGGGTAGGACTCCAAAAACTGTGCAAGGAATTACATTTAATATTCCTAAAAAGGGGTACAAGTGAGATTCTATGAGAACCTCCACACACTCTTAAGTGGAATGGTTTGAATACAGGTAGGAAGGTTCTTTAGGAACTTGCAAGAAAGCTGGATCCTTATTAACACATGCCCAGAGCTTCTAAACGAATTCTTCCTAAATGATACAAGTGAAGAGGGGTGGATATTATTTTCATTGGTTAAGAAAACCCCACATACTTTCATATTGTCGGTTATCTTTATATCTTGAATTTGGATGTCCTGTTTGGTTCTTCGCAAAGCACTCGTATACAGTGTGTGTATGATGTATGGAGGAAGCACGAGCCAGAGCTCTGCTTTTTACTGGTTATGTTCAGGGATCTAAAAGTCAGCTCTCAAACAGAGTTAACATTTATTGAGCTGGAACAATGTATAAATATTTATAGCTATCTGTGTTTGTTCACCTCACTCTTTATGTGAAATGTCTTCAAAAAGGCACGACTTCAACAAACACTCATTGGACAATTAGTTTCTTTGATACTTTACTTACACATGACTTAGGCCATTTCTGACATTTCACTACAATAGTTGCAGCTCAAGATCTGGAAAAACTACCTTATTAGTGAAACGTGTGATATTTAGTCTTGTAATGCATTTGCACTAAAGCTCAGAGCTTACCCCCTTCTGGAACAGAACAGACAGACTGGAGCAAGGCATGAAGTTGAGCCAGGGATCTGCGAGAAAAGTTTATGTGGATGACTGGAATCAAGTGGTTTAGTCAAAGTACAAGGCAATGCTGTTTGGCTATGTCTATCGGTATATATAGAGTCAGAGCTGCAGTGGGGTGTGTGTGCGTGGTGCGTGCGTGTGTGTGTACAGTCCTGATATGAATTCAGGGCCTTGTATATGTTAAGCAAGTACAATATTACTGAGTCAATACTTCCAATCTGATAATACTGTTTTCTTTTCTCTTTTCTTTCTTTCTTCCTTTCTCTTTCTTTCTTTCTTTCTTTCTTTCTTTCTTTCTTTCTTTTCTTTCTTCCTTCCTTCTTCCTTCCTTCCTTCCTTCCTTCCTTCCTTCCTTTCTTTCTTTCTTTCTTTCTTTCTTTCTTTCCTACTTTCCTTTTTTCTTTAAAAATAGCCAAATGCTATAGATTTCAAACCGCTGAGCATTATATCTACATCTACAAATGCCTGTTGAATATCTACCGAGTCACCCAGTAAAGTTAAATTGGAATAAGCAATGTAACATTGGTGTCTTGATCATTCACATTCCCTGGGACCTAGCCCCCCGGATCTTCCATCTGGAACCCAGGGCAGATGCCCTGAAGCCACTTTACAGTTTCTCCACCTGTCTTCTTGTAGAATATGATCTTAGGTTTAGTTTTTAACTCTCCTCCCTCTCTCCCTCCTTCCCTCTCTCCCTCCCTCCCTCCCTCCCTCCCTCCCTCCCTCCCCCCTCCCTTCTTCCTTTCCTTCTTGGGTTAAAGCTGGCTGATACATATCTATTTTTGTGTATATGTTATACATATGTGGCCGGAACATTTCTTTTTAAATTGAATCATAATTTATCTACGTCATTTACTCTGTGTCCCCCACCACCATCCCTCTAGCGTTCTTCCTCTGTTCCTTTCTTTCATAAAGATTAGTTGGATTGTGGGCAAATAAAGTCCAGTATTACGTGTAGGAAAATGAAAAACTGAAGTTGGCTTCATCAAACTTTCCTTTGGCTTTTCCCGTAACTCGATGCAAGCAGTGGGGGTGATAATTATCTCTCTCGAGTTAGAAATGAATTCGGAGAAGCTCTTCCTAGGACCTCTGTCGGTTTCTTTACGGGAACCATTATTTTTTCCCTAGCAGGACTAATTACTATGATAAGCTTGGGAGGTGAGGAAGGAAGGCCACACTAAAGGAGGCTTCCTCTTCATCTAGGAAATGTCATTTCCTTCAGAGAGCAAGCTTTTGTGGATGTCTGTCCCCAGGTTCTCAGTTTCTGTTCCCAGGCTGAGATTCACTGGGGGACACCCAGATTCTGTGAACTTGATGGGCTCTGCTATAGCTCCTTTACCTGTGTGCCAAGCATCTGAGGTGCCGTGTAGGTTGTTTGAGAAAGGCAAGCCTTGCCGACACCTGTATACTCAAGGGTTACGCTTACTGTGTCTGTGTGAACCAAAAAGCCAGAGTCACAAGATATTAAAACACACGGATAAAGAACCCATACACAAAAAACCCAAAGCCCAACCAACGCAATAAAAATGCACTGAAGCTTCTATATTCCATTGAGTTCTTTAAAAAAAAAAAACTGGATCAAAATATGTGTTTGTGTGCTGCTGAAGTCTGGTTCAGTCAAAGAACCATGACTAGAAACTTGGCATCCAAAATGCTGAACTCAGCAGGACATTTTTTATACAACTCTTTCTTTTCTTTCCTATAGGTAAGTTTGACTTGCTTAGGAAAAGACCACAACATCAATATGCCTGCGTCAAAATGTGATTTAGAAGTTAATTTAAATGTGAAGTTCTGGGAATGTTTTTCCAATTTATTTTATTTGTTTCTCCTTATTTGTACACAAGATTACACAAAAACTTCTTTGCTTATAATAAACTCTAAAACAGCTCTTGCAGTAAGCATCAAATAAAAATTCTGTGTAATGAGAAAGCTGTGAGTAGTGTTTACTTAGCCTTTTCCCACGCAGTGGCAGTTGAAATGGATGGCGTCTTTTGCTTAGATGAAATATTGTGAGTAGTCAACACTTCACAGAGTTGTTTATGCAGTAACTTAAGGTGAGGTCTAATATTTAAAAGTATTTCTAGCCATGTGTGAAAAATTCATTATAATTGATTAGGGATGAAACCATCTTTGAACCAAAGTGCACTCTTAGTGATGACCCAGTGTTAGTCCACGAGGTTCACCGCAGCCTTAAGGACGAGCCAATCTTTGCTACTTACATTACAGTCACATTGGAAGAAACTGATGGGACAGCTCGTAAATTGGCTTCGTCACAGTCAAGTTCTAGATCTCGGCACAAACAATGCATGGGCACAGAGCCAACCACTGAACAGAGAGGAAGTGGGAAGGAGTAATGAAGTGAGGGGCCGGGGGAAGAGGGGACGAAGAGAAAGAAAGGCAAAGCCATGAGAATATTGCCTACTGTGAAAGTATATCATGCTTTACCTAAGCACTTGGGTGAATGCTTTAAATTAAGGTTCCACCGTTTGCTCTGAATTTAAGGTCAAGATCAGGCTAGCCTAGCATTAACCTTAGATAATATACACAGCGAGGATCTCATTTTTCTTTCCTTTTTTCCTGTTTTAAAGATTTTTATTTGTGTTTGTGTTTGTGTGTATGTGTGTGTGTGTGTCCATGGGTGCCCCAGAGAACATCAGATTCCTTGCAGCTGGTGGTTACAGGTTACACGCAGTTGTGAGCCTCTGCTGATGCGGGCTGGGGCACCAGACTCTAGTCCTTTGCAGGAGAAGCAAGTGCTCTTAACTACTGAGAAATCTTCCAACCCTCATCTCATATCTTTGTTCAGATAATGGAATGCTGACTAACATGGGGGTAGGGAAAGAAGGGAGTTTCCTGGATGGAATTGCTCACCATCTTTTAAGTTTTCTCTAGATATAGGAGATAATGAAATGGCTTGCATAGTGAGGACTAGTGATCAAAGCAGGAACAGAGGAGCCCTCTTCCCGGGCCCGCCCATAGTTTTTTTTTAAATAGAGGATTGACGCTTTATATGTTGCAAAATGGATGGAATCTGCTTCTCTCACCAAAGGGAGAAGTGATTGCGTATGTGCATGCGTGTATGCATGTGTGGTTGCATGCGCACGTGTGCGTGTGTTTGTGCATTCGTGCGTGTCTTTCTGTGGAGGAGGAAGCTTTATGTCCATTTGAAAGCTTCTGTTTGATAAGTATTGAAATTAGTAAATAAAACCTTTGGTGGAAACTAAGTAATTTTAACCAGAAGCTAGCAAGAAAGAGACATAAGCACTGATAGGCTTTCATCCTTTTTAAACGGTTTTCCTGTGTAGCTCAAGGCTGAGAGCACAGAATCCTGGCAGCAGCTCCTGTTTGACCTGCAGAGTTTTAAATGAGCTATTATTGTTTAGAAATAAGCAAGTGTATGTAAAGCATTGCATTTTTACTGTCTTTGAAAACGTTGGCAGACATGGATACACATATGCCTGGTTGACAACAGTTAGAAGTGGTTTCTCCCATGCACAGCAGCACTGAATATTTATAGCTGTAGCTGCTGCTATGTAGTTCCCAGGAGTCAATAGATGCAGAGCGCAACGCTCACTGTCTTGGTAGTGTCCATTCCACAGCAAGCAGAAACCACACTGTAGGAGTTACACGGCTTCTTACAAAAGCCGTTAGACTACTAAGCTATGTGAACGGCAGGGCTCTAGTAGATTTTAGACCTTTTGAATCACATCCTTAAGATGTTCCAGCCCCACAAGATGGCCAAAAGTATACATCCCATTCTTCATCTTCCCAACACCCAATATCAGAGAAAATGGGATGTGCAGAGAATCATTCGTCCCACAAATGAAGTTTTGGGAATTATTCAGCCTATTTATGACAAAACCACGCATCTCAATATTTTAAAAGTATCTTTTGAATAAGTCCTAGATTCTGCTATGCTCCAAAGTTGGACCTGTTCTGTAGAATGTGGTGACACTCATGCATTTGAGAGGCTGAGGCAGGAGGATTGTGGGTTCAAAACCATCCTGCTAGCTTAAAATTGTATTAAAAATGTTCATTTGAGAATTATAACTGGGTTAAAAAAGATTACTCCACGAGCAGGTCAATGCTTATAGCCAGTGGATAAACAATTTCTCCCCTCAAATCCTTCGAAGTTAAACTTTTATTATGCATTGCTATAATGCTCTCCACCGCATTTCTCTGAAGAGGTAACTTTAAAATATAAATTGCTCACATTCTTTCAAGTATTCAAAATGTTTTTGAGCTGATCTTGGGTTCATTTCTAGCAAGAATCTGACATGAGAAAAATGTTAAAACAGGAACCTTAATTTAAGTTTCACCCCACTGTTATTTCATGTACTGCTTGAAAATATGTTTAATTCAGCAATTGTAATCCCCACTCTCTCTACGGAAATCTAATTAAAAATTGAGCTTTTTGATGTCTTCTAAGCATCAATAAAAAATTACCTTTGTATTGATCTCGGCCTATCATTTATTGTGCAGTGCCATGCTTCTTGAATAATTACTTGTGATAAATCCCTTCCACAGTGACAGGGTAGGCAAAACAGGGTTCTTTTGGGTTGGGGATTTAGCTCAGTGGTAGAAAGCGCTTGCCTAGCATCGCAAGGCCCTAGGTTGGTCCTCAGCTCCAAAAAAAAAAAAAAAAAAAAAAAAAAAACAGGGTTCTTTTGCTGACTCTCTCTGTTTTGCTCTACTGTTTTTGCTTTGCAAACTATAGCATGAGCTCTGAAAGCTGGCATTTCTCTCCTTGACCTGAATGGTCTGAGCTTTGGATGCAGCTGCTGAGTTCTCTTCAGCAAGAGTGCTCTCCCTCTCCCTCTCCCTCTCCCTCTCCCTCTCCCTCTTCCTCTCTCTCTTCTTCTCCTTCTCCCTCCTCCCTCTCCCTCTCCTTCTCTCTCCTCCCTTTCCTCTCCTCTTCCTTTCCTCCCTCTCCCTCTCCCCTTCCTCTCTCTCTTCTTCTCCTTCTCCCTCCCCTCCCTCTCCTTCTCTCTCCTCCCTTTCCCTCTCCCTCTTCCTTTCCTCCCTCTCCCTCTCCCTCTCCTCCTCTCCCTCTCCTCCCTCTCCCTTTCCTCCCTCTCCTCCCTCTCCCTCTTCTCCCTCTCTGTCTCCCTCTCCTCCCTCTCCCTCTCCCTCTCCTCTCTCCTCCCTCTCCCCCCCCTCCTCTCCCTCTTCCTCTCCCTCTCCTCCCTTTCCCCTTCCTCCTCCCCCTTCCCTTTCCCCTCCCTCCCCCGCCCGCCCCCTTCTTCCCCCCCTCCCTCTCCCCTCTCCCTCCCTCCCTCTCCCTCTCCCTCTCCCCCTCCCTCTCTCTCCCTCTTTCCCCCTCTCTCCCTGTCTCCCTCTCCCTCTGCCTCCCTCTCTTCCTCTCTCCCTCTCCCTCTCCCCTCCTCCTCCCTCTCCCTCTTCCTCTCCTCCCTCTCCCTCTCCCCTCTCCTCCCTTTCCCTCTCCCTCTTCCCTTCCTCCCTCTCCCTCTTCCTCTCCCTCTGCCTCTCCTCCTCTCTCCCTCTCCCTCTCTCCTCCTTTCCCTCTCCCTCTTCCCTTCTCTCTCTCCTCCCTTTCCCTCTCCCTCTTCCTCTTCTTTTCCCTCTCCCTCTCCTTCTCTCTCTCCTCCCTTTCCCTCTCCCTCTTCCTTCCCTCTCCCTCTTCCTCTCCTCCCTCTCCCTCTTCCTCTCCTCCCTCTCCCTCCCTCCCTCTCCTCCCTCTCCCTCTTCCTCTCCCTATCCCTCTCCCTCTCCCCTTTCCCTCTCCCTCTCTCTTTCCTTCCTCCTCCCTCCCTTTCTCTCCCTCTTTCGTTTCCTTTCCTTCTTTCCTTCTTCCTTTTCCCTCTTTCTTTCCAGTGTTTTTGGAGACAGGCTCCACTGTGTGGTCCAGGATGGCCTTGAACATCAGATCTGCTGCCCATGCTTCTGGTGTTGCTGACATTATACCATTATATCATTGAAATCTTTATGTTTGACATATGTGCAGGTGTGCACTATTAGACCAAACTGAGCATTTTCTTATGGATCTATTATTTTTGCTATTACCCTTTCTTTTGCCATTTACCCTTGCCTTTTATAACTTGTTAATGTGTTAATGACTTAATTCTGTTAATAGCTATACTTTAAATTGATAAAATATTTTTGGAATATGGTAAGATGTAAGATTCAATTCATTTTTTTGAATAGGGTGAGATGAAATTTTAATTTAAGTATAAGAAATGAAAACTAATATATAAAATACAAAAATGAAATTACATTTTAAGATAATATATTTAATTAATGTTTTTGTATTATATTAATAACAGTGCTATGCCTTTTACATTTTAAAAAAGATTTTAGTATATTCTTTCAGCAATATGAGGAATTAAACCTAGACTCTCATACATGCTAGGCAAGTACTCTGCCAGAGAGCTACATCGCCAGCTGAACTATTGCTTTCTGATGATCAAATTATTTGGTTTCCCACCTTTGAGAGGCAGGTGTGATGCAGACAAAGGTTTCTGGGCAGCTGTATGATTTACAGGAGAGATGTGCACACCATTACATTGGGTGTTGTTGGTAGCCTTTTAATCTCATTTGAGTAGTGAAGACAAAAACATATTATCAACGTGAAAAGCTAAACTTTAAATTGTGGTAGAACAACAAATTAAAGAATACAGCAAAAGAGCCGCCCCTCCTCAGCCCTTGGCTTACGAGTATAGGTTTGGAAATTATAGGTCCAAGGCATGCATATATATTTGCAAAATTTATTAACTGGACACACTTTATTTAAAAGGAATTACTTTAGTACATATTCCTGATTGAAATCATAATGAAGCTACTCTCCAGGCTTCTTCCCTTCCACACCCCAGGCAGTATCTGCAAGTGTTCAGCAGGGACTGCAGTAGTGAGAGCTGCAGTCAGCAAGGCTTTCAAAGGGCTGCAGCTTGGCGCCATGGCTGGAGACCCAGGCACTTTTTCACTGGTAGACATTAGGACCTGGGCAACTGGTCTGCACCTCCACTTCCTTGCTTTCCCTCACTGCACCCCGATACCATCCATTTCCCAGCCCTTCCATATCCACTTTCCACCCTGTAACCTCCCCCATGAAAAGAAAATTAAAAAATAAAATTAAAATTAAAAAATAGAAAAAGGAAAAGAAAAGACCGGGATGGCAAAAAGGACATTATATAAATTAGCAACCCTGACTACTGACATTGACTTTGTTTGCAATACCTGATTTGATTGATTCCTGGTACTCTTAAAAACAGCATTCCAAATTGAAGTTTCCTTTCTTAAGAGGCCTGAAACTTGAAAACCATAATTGACTTTCAAAAACAAAATGTTGTATCCAAAAGGTAGAAAATGGCGTCTTACCACGACCTCATCAAAGGGTAGACTCAGCTGCTGTGGTTACTTACAGCATTCGGAAGTTTCTGCCTCAATGGAATTTGTGGAAGTCAGTTTGTAGTAATTAGCAAAATATTTGTCCAGTTGTAGAGACCACCCATTGTTGTCTCCTGAAATGAAAAACCCAATAGAGAAGAGGTTAAAAAAGAAACACGCCGATATATTTTGTTATCTTGGCAAAAATTGCTCCTCTGAAATAAGGCAGTGAATCTCGAAGGTAGTTTGTTAATTATCCTCAGGGACTTTCTACAGGTGTGCATTTCTGTCCCCGGTCGGAGGCCTAGGGTGGCCCCAATCTCCATGTTTATCAAGTGCTGTAGTAGCTTCCTGCAAGGTTTACCACACCTGAGCCAGCGATAGTCAGATAAGCTGCAATGCGGTACACCATTCCTCATGTCGTTTTATGTTTCCCTAAACCACCTTCATTAATTGAAAATGATTCTCGGAATGTACAGACATATCATCTTCATTCATCTAGACTGGTTTTGGAGATGTATAGACATGGATAGGTGGCTGTGGTGGTTTGAATAAGAACGGCTCCCAACCATTCATGCTTAGTCTCTAGTTGGTAGATGGTTTAGTGGCCTTGTTGAGGTAGGTGTGGCCTAGTTGGAGTAGGTGTGGCCTAGTTGGAGTAGGTGTGGCCTAGTTGGAGTAGGTGTGGCTTCGTTGGTAAGCAGTTTAGTGGCCTTGTTGGGGTAGGTATGGCCTTGTTAGAGGAAGAGTGTCACTGGGGGTGGTCTTTGAAGTTTCAAAAGTCTCTTTATCTTTGCCTACTGACTTCAAATCGGGATGTAAAGTCCTTAGCACCATGCCTGTCTGCTTCCCACCACGGTGATCATAGACAAATTCTATGAAACTGTAAGAAAGCCCCTAATTAAATACTTTTATAAAAGTCGCCTTGGTCATGATGTCCCTTTATAATATTAGAAAACCAAGATGGGCAGGATGAGTATATTTAACACACGAAGCAGCAGGCCGGAGAGGGGTCTCAATTGGAAAAGTGCGTGTGTATAGACAGGAGGAAGGGCCTGAGTTTAGTTTCCAGAATCCACACTAAAACACCAAAACCAAAACCAAGATTAAACAAAACAAATGGTGACATATTCTTGTAATCCCAGTGTTGGGGAAGTGAAGACAGAAAAGCTGGCTATAAGGAATAGAACCGACTCAAGAGAAGACTGTACCGCAGGCAGCAGACCTGAAGGAAGCCACCACGGGAGTCCTTCGGAGCCCAGACTGTTCTGTCAAGAGCTCCAGAGGCTGACATGGAACTGTATGCTTTGGCATTTGGCCTGTTGGTCTTTGTCTTGCTCTGGTCTGATCTTTTCCTGCCAGGCACCTTCTCTGTGGAGTGGGAACAGTTATTCTGTGCCATTGTGCATTAGAACTCACCTGTAACTTTATAGACGTTCATCTTTAGGGCATTGGCTCTAGTATTGGAGGACTGGACTTTTAAATGATGTTGGAACCGTTAAAGCCTGTGTTAGGGTGAAGTTGGGATGGAAGCAGTCTGTATTATGAGATGGCCACGGGTCTACAGGGCCTAACAGATATAATTAGGTGTCAAACTGCTAAGGTGTAGACTTGTGATAGTTTATGCTGTCAACTTGACAGATCCCTGCAGCACTAAAGACACAGCTTCTGGGCACGGTTGTGCGGGATTATTGGATTGAGTTTGCTGAGGTGGGAGGACTAGACGTTCACAGAGCTACTTCAGAACTAGGGTAGGGCTCCAGACTGAATAAAAAGAAGTAAGCTAAGTAGAATAATTTATCCCCCTTTGGGCGCTCCTTTTCGCCAGCATTGAGGACTGAATCTCTTCCTGCCTAAGGGGTGAATGTTCCACCAGTCTCAGCTCTGTGCTTCTTGTCTATGGATGCAATATGAGGCTGCCTCAGGCCTGTGGCCACTGGAACTCCCTCCCCTCTCTAACGAACTGTACCCTTGATGTGTGCCAGCAACAAACCTGTGTTCCGTTAGTCACATTTGCCAGGCATTTTGTTGAAACAAGAAGACCCTCCTAAGACTTGAGTGTCCTCTCACTGAGTCCTCTGAGGCTGTGGTAGGAAAGGCAACCTTGGTTATATGAACAAGCAGACTGGGGTAGAGGGCTAGCCTGGGGTGTGCGTGTGTGTGTGTGTGCGTGTGTGTGTGTGTGTGTGTGTGTGTGTGCGCGTGTGTGAGTCTTTGCGTTGAATCTATAGTACACATGTATCTGTCAGGTTTTGAGGTCTGTGTGGCACTAGCATTTCCTTTTTTCTAGGCTTGGCGGTTTGTTGACTCCTTTGAAAACATTTAATTGAGTAGCACAGAAGCGTTTAGGAATTGAAGTTTAAGTTTATTACTATTAGACTTGAGGAAAGTATTGAAATTTATGAAGTGCTAGCAAAAATTTTCAAAATTCATTTTTCAGAGTGCCAGTGAGTAACATTGAGGTGTTATTATGTATTTATGAATAAAATGTGGAAATAGGTGACTTACTAGTCTTTGCTGATATTAAGGGGCTGCTGTTTCCTCCTCTTTTTCCTTTTCTTACCCCCTCTTCTTTGCCCTTTCTTCCCCTCTCTCCTGACTCTCCCTCTTTCTTCTTTTGATGGGGTACTATAGACGGATCCAGGACACACACACACACACACACACACACACACACACACACACACACACACACAGTAGTCTGCTTGTTCTTAGAGCCAAGGCTGTTTGCCTGTCACAGCTGCAGAGGTCTCAGTGAGAGGATGACCGTGTCTTAGGAGGGTCTGCAGTCCTGACCTTTCAGGCTGCAGGGCCTTGTGAACAGTGGACTGGGGCGCTGCAGTTCACCTGGTCAGATATTCCCATTCAGAAGTGGTGTAGGGGTGGGGCCGAGGGAAGGCAGGTGACAAGACAGCTCTCTGGAACAAGGGACTGTTTAGTAGGTGACATTTCCTTGCTGCCGAGAGTGATAGGCACGCCAGTGACTGACACGATGTTATTTGCAGCACTTCTTTAGCAGGTCCTATATTTAACTCAGCGTTTTAACAAGCGGACTATTTTAAGTTGTTACATTTTTACTATACACTGTGGAGTGACTTAGCATCATGGGCTTGGTGCCCTTTCCTGGTTATGCATCTCGCATGACCGCCCTCTTGCCCTTCTTCTGTTTTAAGGAATGCCGCATATGTGATTATCTTAGTTTCCTTACTGTAGCTGTGTGATAAACTATGCCAACAAAAGCTAATTAAAGAGAGAGCTTAGTTTAGCTGACAGGTTACAGTCCATGGCTTTTGGGGGAAGTCATAACCACACAGGAACTTAGACATCCTTGTCACACTGCACTGAATTTGTTCATGCCACTACCGGCCAGCTCTCTTTCTATGCCTTTACAAGACACAGAATACTTTGCTGAAGGTATGGTGTCATTCCTGTTAATCTAGTCTAATAACCCCCTATGGTCATGCCCAGAGAACTATGTATCAGACAGCTCTAAATTTTGTCTCAGTGACAATTAGCATTGGCCATCACTGCAGACTTTGCTGCAGCAATTTTGTCAAACAAGTTCAAATGGTGCAGTTACTCAACTCTTGTTGTTTGCTCAATCTTCTTTCTTTTCTGTTGTAAAAACGACCTCAGTGGGGCTTTTGCCAAGACACCATCTTGTACCAGGTGAACTGTTGGGGGCAAGGTGTCATAGATAATATTGACCCTGTAGCAGGTGGTGCTGAAATGTAGTCCCCATGAAACCCACCACATGCTGTCTGCCTCATAATCGGGAAAAAAATCTTAAATAGTTACACTCTTTTCATACTTCTTTATGGAGCCTTTACGGGGTGGGCTGAGTGTAGAGCCAGCCATCTGGAAAGGGATGGCAATGCCATCTATTATTGTCACGATTACCATGAGTGGTATGGGGAGAGGGGTGGGGTCCATGGATGTCAGAGATGGGGAAGCCTGCAGCCCGAATAGTGGTGGGAGAACTGGATACAGATGGGCTGCTCAGTGAGATACAATAGTTAACCATGGTGTTGGTGGCCCCGTGTTCATTTCACTGAGGATTCTTCCCCTTCAGCAAGAGTGACCGTCATGCTGGTGACCTTCTCAAAGGTGACATTGCTGGGCAGCATGCGTTATTGTGGAGGGGAATCCCTGCATGCCTTCTGTTCACTTTGAACTCCTTCCTGTCATTTTTAGTGACTACTGAAGCTGAGCTGCTGCAATGATAAATCCATGATAAGCTCATGAATAAAGAGTTTTGCCTTTAAACCAACTGCTGTGTCTGGGCTGAGTCCTTGACACACTGAGTGGATGCTTGAGGTTGGAATGGAGCCACTCCTACTCTTTCTCATTCTCATTCTTACTTCTTTTCACTTTTCCACCTCCCCCCCCCCAGGCACACACACGTACGGAGAGCAGTGGGAAAAACAAAAACAGGTGAAAGTGAGGTCAGACCAGCTGCACGGAATTTTTGACTAGCAGAAGCAGTGCAAACCTTCTTCTTGAGGTCAGAACATGTATTTTGTAGAAAGTTATTTTTTAAATAATGAAATATTCACAGAACCAAGCCTCTTGGTAATTAGTTTTTACCTTCTCTTGCTTGCCAAAGCATTTTCTCCTTCCTAGCCTTTACTTCCTCCCAACAGAAGGCAGGCACACAGAACAAGAGACATGTGGCCAGAATTGCAAAGTTGGAGTTAGCATTTTTAAGAGAACAGCTTTTTAGTATTATGTGTTTCTATATTTCAACTCATATATGCTTGATATTTTAAGGATATACTGTTTCTCATACATTAGTAAGTATTGCAGGAATTTAATTTGCTGTTTTTTTGAGAGGAGATCTAGGGTAATCTACAGAGTACTTTATATTGAAAAAGGAGTTTGGGAGAATACTCACTGAATGGATGGAGTACTTACACCAGTGAAAGAAAACCCAGTCTTCTTTAGGCTAACAGAGCTCGGAAATCAAGACACTTACCAAGAACATTGATTCCTTTTTACAGTTCTCATCTATTTTGCCAGTGTGGGGCCTGGGAACCTGCATTTTCTATATCCTGGCTGAGTTTTAGGTCAAGTCCTTGGGGGAACAATTTGATACTAATGTATCAAAGTGAGCCAATCCTTTGATAATGGTTGCCTTTGCAGATAGTATTCTTCTCACAGGGTCATAATGGGGAGTAAGGCTGATGCCCTGCATAACAGTCCAACAGAGGAAAAGGAAATCTTGATGTTATTACAACCTAGTCCTCCTTGAAGTTTGCAAATACTTCTACTGAAAGAAGGGTAGTAAAAAATAAAATCGGGCTGGGGATTTAGCTCAGCGGTAGAGCGCTTTCCTAGGAAGCGCAAGGCCCTGGGTTCGGTCCCCAGCTCCGAAAAAAAGAACAACAACAACAAAAAAAAATAAAATCCCCAAACCAACCTACCAACCAAGCAAAAACAACAACAACAAAACTCAACCAACCAACCAACCACCCATTGACCTGTTCCAATGTCTAAATGCAGTGAACAGGAAGCATGAGCACCAAGGCTCCACCTCCAATGAGAGTAAACCAGACAGAGCCTAGACAAAGAGTTAAAAAGAACTAGAATGAGTTGTAAAAGGAAATGAAAGAGGAACAAACTCTTGAGTGAATTCCAAGAGAATACAATCCCTTGAATGACAAAAGAAAGTCAGCATAGGATACGAAACAAGAGGTAGAAACACCGAAGAAAAACTGAACTGTAACACTGAAGAATTCTATGAGCCAAGTGAAAAAACTCAATAGAAAAACCTCATCTGAGCTGGAGAGATAGCTCAGTGGTTAAGAGTGTGTGCTGCTCTTCCAGAGGACCTGAGTTTGACTTCTAGTCAGGTGGCTTACAACCGCTGGTAAATCCAGTTCTAAGGGATCCAATCTTTATAACATTTTGAAAAGAGAAGATCTCAGAATCATGAACAGAGAAGAACGAAGAGAATTTATTGCAAAAGGCATGAGAAAATAGTTTTAATAAAATTGTAGCAGAAATTTCCCCAAATCCAGAGAAAGAATGCTCATCTAGGTACAAAAGGCATTGAAGACACCAATGAAGCAAGATCAGAAAAGAATTTTCCCACATCATATTAGGCGAAGGACTAAATATACAGAATAAAGAAATAATGTTGAAACTTGTAAGAGAGGAACACAGAACCACATATAAAGACAGGACTATCCTAATGGCAGCAGATTTCTCAAACAAAACAAAGCAAAACAAATCAAACCTTTAAAGTTAGGGGGCTTTGAATGATGTTATTTCAAGCCCTAAAAAAACAAAAGCCAACCCAGACTACTATATTCAGAAAAAGTAGCCATCTCAATTGAATGCAAGAGAGAAAGTTGTCCACTAATGATAGTCTGCTATACTCAGATAGGCGCCTAACCTAATTGTCACCAGAGAGGCTTCATCTAGCAACTGATGAGACCAGATGCATAGCTCCATAGTCAAATGCTAGGTGGAGGCAGGGGAACCCTGCAGAAGAGGAGCAGGAAGAAAGGGCTCCAAGAGGCTGAAGTAACAAATATGGAGTCAGTATGGTTCTGAGCTAGATCCTCTACATTTACCTTAGAGTTGTGTGGCTTTGTGTTCTTGTGGGACTCTCAAAAATGGGAACAGGGATGTCTCTGACTCTTTTCTGTGCTTGAGAACCTTTTTCTCCTGCTGGTGGCCTCTTTCAGGCACCTTTTTCGATATGAGGGTTTACGCCTAGTCTTATTAGATCTTGTTATGCCACAATCAGTTGATATCTCTGAGAGGCCTGCTCTTTGTTTTTGATTTTTTAAGGAAAATGGAAGAGGAGTGGATCTTGGAGTGAGGGGAGTGGGTGGAGTGGGTGGAGAGGGACTGGGAGGAGTGGAAGAGGGAAACCATTTAGAATATAATGTATGAAAGAGTAAAAAAAAGAGATCAGGGAAGAAATGAATGAAATGGAAAGGAAAGAGACAATACAAAGAATCAGTGGAACTAAGGCTTAATTCTTTTGAAAAGACAAGATTGACAAATCCTTAGTTAAACCTAAAGAGAAAGGGAAGATTGAAATTAGTAAAATTAAATATGAAATGGGAGATGTATCTTAAAAATGTATATACCACAAATAGGAAAACCTAAAAGAAATAGACACATTTCTAGACACATATGACATATTAAATTAATCTGAGACAATTTAAAATGAATCTGCAAGCAGCAAGACTAGAATATGAATAAAAAATTTCACAAGCGAGAAAAGCCCAGGTCCAGATTGATTCCCTGCTGAATTCCACCAGATCTTTCCATAATTAACACATTTGCTTATCATTCTAGTCATGACTAGAATAGGAAAGCTACCAAATTGCATTCAGTGAAGCCAGTGTTATGCTGATATCCCCCTAAAGAAACAAGAAAAAGGAAGAAATGATAGACCAACCCTTTCTGATGAACACAGATGCAAAGATTCTCAATAAAGAAATACTTGCACATTCGATTCCAGAGCACATGGAAAGGTCCTTCACCATGACCAAGTTGTTTTTAACCAATTAACAGTCTTCAAAAGATAAAATACAAATGTTCAATAAACATTTGGAAAAATTTCCACCTCACCAGCCATCAGAGAATGTACACATCAAAACTGCTTTGAGGTTCCATAGCACACACCCAGTTAGAATAGCAGTCATTAAGAAAACAAATAACAACAAGTGCTGGTGAGGATGTGAACAGAAGGATACATTTCTACTCTGCTGGGGAGGGGGGATGAAAAGTCATCCATCTATTATGTATTATGTATCTATTAAGTACTATGAGGTCTCTCAAATCAAGAGATCTACCATATGTCTCAGTTACACCATCTTGGATGCGTAGCAGAAGGACCTCAAGTCAACATAACAGAGATGCTTGTACATCACTGTTTACTGCAGCACTACTCACAATCACTGAGTTATAGCACCAAAGTTAGGTGTCTATTCACAGAGGACTATATAAGGAGACGTGGTTTATGTACACACTGGAACTTTTTTTAACCACAAAGGAGAAATGTGTCACGTGCAAGAAAATGAAGACACATTTTTTTTTCAGATAACATTAGTGAATTAAGTCACTTGCAGAAAGACAAATATCAAGACTTTCTTTCACATTTGGTTCCTAGAATTTACATAGATACATGAAATCACACTTGTCTATATGCTGTGAAAGTGGAAGTGAAACTGTCTAGGGAAAAAGAGTAAGGAGACAGTTGAGAAAACACAGCATGGGGGTTTGGGGAGATGTGTTCAGCACACAATATACACTGGTATGAAAATGTCCTTCTACAACACAGTTCCATCTACAATCAATATACACAATGAAACATATATTAAAAGCATGTAATATATATAATCTCCTGGACATCACGGGTCAGCACATAGAACACTCGAGCATACTGGAGTTTTCCCTACAGGTGTCTGGCTTGACATCAAACCAAGGCTTACTGCTTCTGCACAATACCATAAGGTAATATATGATATGACACTAGCTTGTGAAATGAGCAAAATTCAGAATTCAATGTGATTTTTTAAACCAAATGTATATCACTTTCACACTGTTGAAAAGTTGAAAAGTTGTAGCGAACTGTTGTACTACTTGTGCTGGCTCCTATATACTTTGGAAGTCTCCCCTACATACTTCAGAGGTTGCTTCTGGGTTCTCTGATGTTTGGATTTCTCTTTAGAGATGATGAGGCTGGAACCCTGAACCTTGGGTACATGGTAAGTGCTTTATAGTTGTGGAGCACCCAACTCTTAATTTTGAAAAACATATTCCCACTGGAGAGAACCTAGAACAAAGCTGGGCGTGATGCTGTCTCATGTTAAATGGTCTGCTCCTTCATTAAGATGGAGGAGTCCATCTGATCGTCTATAAAGTGTCCACCATATTGGTTGATGAGCAGGTAGGGGTTCACCAGTAAGGTCTGGACTTAGGCAAACCAGAGCGTTCTCGGTGCTCGCATAGTCATTCAACATTCAGCACACATTCATGGAAAAGAGTGCTAAAAAAACCTGGTTATCCTTAAAAAGAGAGATGCTCCAAACTACTGGAAGGAGCCTGGATTTGTAGAGTGCCTGAGTTCAGCTGTTTGTCAAAGCTGCTGTGTGGAGTCTCTCTGAATTTTAACAAGAACGGTAGTTTGTTGTATGGGATGAACATGCCTCTGTCTGTGGTCTTGGTGCCACCAGAGGCAAATATTTGAAGACGGCAAGGAGTGTGCCATTATCCTGGGTAGCTTTTAATGCAAACTAAGGTCGCAGAAAAGAACTACCACCCCTCACTTCTTATCTAGTAAGATGTGTTCTGAGAGGAAAACTCCGTGGGGATAGCCTAACCTGATCTTACACATTATGTTTAAATACTTTCTCTTGATATAGGTTTCATTTTGTTGCCTACGCTGGCCTCAAATGCCTGGGTTCAAGTTATCTTCCTTCTTAGTTTTTAGGGTATCTGAGACAATAGCTGGGGGCCCCTGTGCCTGGCTCTGACACTGTTATATAAACACAAACATACCGGAAGTGAAAATCGGGCCGATAATTCTAAGCCAGGGGTTCTGCCACTTATACTTTCGAGACTACTGAATATAAAACCAATTAGTTTTGAACATAAAATACATGATTATATGCTAGGCATGGTGGTGCAGGACTATAATTCTAGCTACGTAGGAGGCCAAGTTAGTGGAGACCAAGTTTAAGGGCAGCATAGGATGCAGAGTGAGATCACAGCCAGTCTGGGAAACTTAGGGGGTCAGGTCTCAAGACAAAAATAAAGGCTGGGTCATAGCTCAGTGAGAACGCTCACTCATATTAGTCCACAAGGATCAAGTCCAGAAGATTCAAACACCCAAGCACAATTGTACATTAATACCAGAATCATGACCAATGTCACTTCCCCTCCTTTGCTTTTAACATTAAAAAGGACAAACTACCAACTTTAGCGTAGGACCCAGAAATGGGAACTGACTCCTGCTCACACCGCTGGGCACAGCTGTCCTCCCGAGAGCAGCATTAAGAAGCTT